>NW_017296814.1:339654-372400 GCF_001594075.2 Trachymyrmex cornetzi | reverse complement strand
AATTATTTTAAGCAACGAAGATCCAGCTCCAACCGTAATAGGCCGTTACACCCTAATATTAATTGAGTTTCTCAAATATACGGTCATAAATATATTGTTCAATCTTTTATATTGCATTATGAATGTAATATGTAAATGCATTCAAATATATAAACGCTGACATCAAGAAACTTTTTGCACAGGCTCGAATGTAAAACTGTAATTGACAGTTCCTCTGCACGATAGGATTGCAAAATATATACCTGTTGTAATTCTTCTGATCCTAGGCGCAATCTATCCTTGTACGCTCTGATATAATACTCGCATACATGCACGAACACACATACACTTCTTTTTATATCATGAAAAATTCAAAAGGCAGCATGAAGTTCCAATACATTCAAACCGTCAAGGAGTTTGAGTTGCTCTCAAGAAAAGCGATAAAGCCGCGATCATAAATTCTTACCGATACACATAGATTGTTGGTACCGTTGTTACATGTCAAAACGTTGTTAGCCGCCCGAAACTCATCCATGTATAAAGTTTCGCGTGAAACTATGGGTATGTACATTTCCCCTGTTTACGGTCATTGTATAATGTTTGCAATGAATATAAATTATAGTTGTCGCGATATCTGCTGTTATATCTTGTCGCTGAAAATCATGCGAGGATCGACTGTTTGTCAGAAAGATTAATCGATTATCTCTGTAATGTATCGGTATAATATATTGGTAATTAGTATCATGATGTTATTTGCAATAAATCGCATTTCCATGTGCACATTAATTTTCTCATTGCCGCGTATGCTTTATTAAAATGTAATTAGTTAAGTGCATATTATGTGGATATTATGGCATATAATTCGCGTATTTTTACACGTATATAATAAATATACAGCATCTTTTAAAATATGAAACGAATATCGAGATTTATATACTGAGAAAAAATATATTAAATTTTAATAAATATTTATTTGAGTAATGCCAACTAAACATTTACTTATAGTAAATAAATATTTATTCAATAACAAATAATTATTAATCAAATTAATTGTTCTTGTACCAAATAAATATATCTTTATATTTAATAAATATTTAGCTGGTACTATTCAAACAAATAATTTATGAAAATTTTCAGATATAGCATTACTGTCTTCTTTCTATAACTAATAATTAGTATAATCAAAATCATTGTGCATTTTCCATGTTTTCTACCAGAAAAATGAAATGTCATATTTTGTATTATATCGACTGTAAAGATGACAGAAAAGCTCTTTTATTGCAAATGTTATATCGCTGATATTCTTCGTAAAGTTAGTTCTGTGTGTATTATTCTGAAAAACACGGTGAAAAATGTCTCTGCGAATGGATAGAAAAATATTGCGAATCTGTACATATCACGCTATGAGGTAAATCCTGCTTCAGGAAAATCGGCGCGGGAACATGCTCTGTAACGCATTCTGCGCGAGAATTTTTGCGCTTCCTTGCTTGGCAGACAGATGTGACGTCGCGAAAATACAGGAAGTCAAAGCCGAGGCAAAGTTATGCGTTTTAGATGAAAAAGAGATGGTACTTTTTGCTAAAACGAAGGTCGCGAAAGGGTTTCGACTCAATTCTAACGGTTAACCCGCAAGGAAGAAGCAGTGGGACGACGGAAATTGGGGAAGCAATAGAATTGAGTTTGCAAAGTTTTTTATGGTCGGTTCTCGCACTTAATGGTATTGCCTGCTCTTGTTACCTTACGCGTCCAATATACCGCTAATAAAAACATAGGCTAACTCTCATCGCTTTCGTTGAACGTATGGAAGTACTATCCACTCGAAATTTCAGTTCCTATATATGGTTGACAATATTATAACGAAGTACACTTGGCAACTATCATATGAAGTCAAGATTAATTAATCAAAGGGAACTTTAAACAATTTTGTTGTGGAAATATCTTTGTTCAAACGATCTTTGGAACGATAGAATTTATAATTAATTATTCGCGTACGATAACGATCATCCGGAATATAATCGCAAATTAGTATAATTATTTCATTGTCACAGTATATTACACGGATCGACGTATCTTGATCAGAGAAACTACACTACTATGATCCAATTCCATAACTAATTAATTCATTATCAATGCAGCTAATATTGAATCTGCCACAATATACTTCACAATAAATAATATCGTATTGTTACTAAATACGTGATTAATATCCTAATTCTCATTATAGGATTATTGAAATATTCTAAATGTTAATCCCAAGTTTATTCATTTACAGCTTATCTTTTAATTTTTTTTTTATATAATGGTTTTTAAATAAAAATAATTATTCTTATATATTTATGATATTTGTTTCTTAATACGTTTTGTTTGAAAGGCATAAACCACAAACGCAAGGTATCAGTAGCGATTATTCTATATTTATGTTTGATACAAATAATACACGTTTCGGTCTTACATTAGATCATCTTCAGTATTACAAAAATTAAACTTAACTATTCTATACTTTTTCAAATTACATTCTTGTTTAAAAAGACTCAACCTAACTATATCTAAAAAACATAACGCTAAAACGCTTGTTAAAACTAATTTATTAACTGTAGCTAATTTATCGAAAAATGTATAGGTCGTCCAAATTTATTTCGTCTTATGTGATCTAAATAACTTGATTTTTACTTTTAGTCACGTACTTCCACATCTTCTTTGTTACACACAAAATTGCATGATTCTAAAATTCGAACAATTGATATTTGATTAACTTGATTTAATAAGAAGCTCATACTTTTGGCAATTAATATTTAGTTAGCATGATAATTTACTATCTGTTGGGGAATGATTTTTGGAATATGCTATGTAACACAAGTAAAAATTATAATTTACACGAGTTCAATAAGGTATAGAATATTTTTTAATATACTTGATGTTTACCAGAAATTTGCAATTTGTGTTCTTTGTAATAACTAAAAACAAATAGACGAAAATCGACTGAAAATAGCAATAAATAGAATGCACGGGTAGTAAATCATCATGCTAACCAAATATTAATTGCCAGAATGTTTCTTATTAAATCGAGTTAATCAAATATCAATTCGCATTCGTATGCTAACATTCAAGCCAACAACATCAATGTTACTCGCTAGCTATTGAAATTGCCAGCTCGATAGTGGAGTCAAAGTTGATGAGACACGTGAATGGTTATGTTCATTGTTATAGCAAATTAAACAATTCGATGTATAACTTTATATGAACAATGGACACATTCTGTAATTTTTGTTAGCCTTACTGCAACATTTATAGCGTTTAAAATATTTTTTGTACTGAAGAGAACCCGAAGCGAGAGTCGAAACGTTTACCAATTTTGTAATTCTTCGAATAAAGTTTTTCCACACACGAACATCCAGTGTCGGCTCATACTGGCATTACTTTTATATTATACAAATATCAATTGTTCGAATTTTAGAATCGCAATTTTGTGTGTAACAAGGAAAATGTGGAAGTACGTGACTAAAAGTAAAAATCAAATTATTTAGATCATAAGACGAAATAAATTTGGACGACCTTATACACATTTTTTGATAAATTAGCTACAGTTAATAAATTAGTTTTAACGAGCGTTTTAGCGTTATGTTTTTTAGATATAGTTATCTTACGTTTGTGGTTTATGCCTTTCAAATAAAACTTTTGGTTTTTAATTTCAACCACGTTTACATCTAAAAATTGTTCTTAATACGTGTTTTAAGAAAACAAAAATTATTATATTATACAGCTAATAAGGTTCCTGCATACTTTTGCAGCGATCTTGGATTGTGATGTTAGAAGCGAGAAAAATGTATAAAGAAAATTTTTACAAACTATATTAAATGTATTTTTTTATAAAAAAAAACATTTGCAATCGATAGATAAAATATATAAAAAATTCTCCTTGTGAATTAATAAATAACTATATATTTGAAATTAAATTATGCCTAACCGGATAATGAAACAAGTTATATGACAGCTTTCGAACTGAGATAAATATATTTATTCTATTTCGAAGTGAAAGGAGAGTTTTCGGTATATTTTATAAGAGTACTCTATCAAATGCAAATATTGTTTTGTTGAACATTATTTTTATTTTAATATATTTTGCAAAAATTTTCATTATGTATCTATTTTCTCACTTCTTACAGATCATTGATCTCAGAATCCATAGTGAAATCAGGCGAGCCTTATATTGAAAACTAGATGTTTTTATTGCACTTTGATATCAAACGCATGTTTATCGAAAAGCCAAGTGTTTGAATCAACGCATTTAAAATGCATTCGCACTCTTTCTCAGGCAATCTTACCCTAAGAGGCTTCTTGCCTTTATCATCAGATCTAACAATAAATTTCTGTATTTTTCTTTTTCATTATATGCGACTATGTCGTATTTTGTATCTGCGAAGCTCTCTAAATGCAAAGTTTCCTCAATGGTTATAATTTACTATCGATGTTAATTTGTTTTGTACCTTCTAACTATGGATGATATTATGCAAGATGTCATTAATTTTGCTTCAAAGCAAAAGGGAATTCGTATCAGTTTACGTCCGTTTGATTAATTCTGTATAACGTGCTGTCGGGACGAATTCGGATCCGCATGAGTTATCGGATACGATCCGTGACGTAAACTTCGTTTTCTCCCTGGCACACGCGCGCTGGGCAAGTAATCGCCTTGATTTCTGACGGGGCAATGCGGAGATTCTGTTAGTTGCGTTGGTGCATGACCTCATGAATCACGAGAATCAACGCGATGTCTGAGGTCTACATAAACGGTGACTGATGGGATTATATACGTAATATCCGTCATGGATATTTTGTATTAGCTGAAGTTATTGAAAGTAAATACATGTAAGCTTGCTCGCATGCAAAGAGAAAATTTATTAGCAAAAATTATGTTATCGTTATGTGTATAAGTAATATTTTTAAAAATGACGTAACGGAGGATAAAAATAGGTATTTGTCCACTCACATTCGCTCGTACTGTTCTTTAGGCAGCAATCGAGAAATCCGATAGCCGATACCAGAAACAGTACGTAAATGTTATATGATCTCCGTTGAATGAGATTGTAACGCGAATGTACTATATTGATTAATCAGAGGCCAGCTTTGCCGGACTTTATCGCTCTCTGCACAAAGCGTTTATTGCACACTTAAAATTCTCATCAGAAATGTATGTTTGACCACAGAAAGTCATCGAGAGATTCATTCGATCATGGCGCTCATTGCTACGTAGTGCATAATATTTGACTCTCTGACCATCGTTCAAACATTGAACTACTGCGCGCGTACGAATTGAACTTACAAAGTCACCATAGTGTTCCGCAAACACGATATTCGTTATCGATTGCTTCCTCTTGTAATTTCCATTATATTTACCGATACTAGAAGATCTATGTTATTTGCATACCGCATACATCACGAAACTCGATATGCCGGTCGATATATATTAAACATATCAATGCGCTGCGAGTGTCGAGATAAGGAGAGATTTACGTGCGATATATGTTTGTAAATCCACCATTGCGATTGAACTTTAAAGGGGTCTACAAAGAAAATCTTGCAGGATTTGCGTAAGCTTTACATATTGAAAATTACACAGAAATAACAAAAATTTTGGAGAGAAACTCAAACCAAAGTAGGTGTTTTTTTTTTAGATTTTGGATCGCTGTATCTAAATTCCTAAACCGCTCGATCACATTCAGTTTTTTAGATAGTCGAGAAAAATGAAAAATCCGTGAAAATTGAAACATTTGAGGAAAGAGCAAAAGTAAATGTAACATTAAAATGCGGTTGCGACATTGATTTAAATATATTTTGATAAGTTAAATATAGTGTAAGAAACAACAAAATTACTTTTTTAATGTTAAGTATTATTCAAAATCTGTAAAAAATATCTACTCTGATTTAAGTTTGTCTCCGAAAATTTTTTTTGTGGTCCTGTGTTATCATGTGCGAGTACAGACGTTTGCTATGTAAATTACAATCAGCAATTGGTTTATTTAGTTTTACGTAAAATTAAAATAATACATCTTACACATAGACAGTTGCCAGTATTATTTTTCCAAAGATAACACACATATTTTATAAGATTTGAGATTTTTATTTCGACTTTGGGCTGCCGTCGTGCGAAGAATTATGGCCACGTCGAAAATACCAACTTCCATAGAACAAAATGTCAGGAGAAAAATTATAGGAGAAAATAAACGTTACGGAGTTGCGGATGTGTTTCGGGGGAGCGATGCAACTATCTATTTGCCTGTATCTTTTGGCTGACGTAACAAGATTTCGCTACTTGCACGCAGTCTGATCGTACTCGCAGTTACTACTTCCTGGCTCAATAAACACGTGCGATCCACTTGACGTAGAAACGAATCGATTTATCGACAGTTTTAGAAATTGCAGAAAATCATTCTGCGCGCTGTATGAAACAAAATTTAAAATTTTCCATATATTTACTTTACAAATTTAACAGATCAATTCTTTTATGTATTTATGTTTTACTTGAATGAAACTTGTTTTACACATAATTGAATTATAATCAATATGCTCCGTTGCATATTTTGCTGCAAATAAATTTACTTCAACAATAATTTTGGATCATACATATTAATATTAAGAATTTTATTTAATGTAATAATATTATAATTTCTCTGTATATCACAATGATTTCATAAAGCATTTACATAATTAACTCTACAAATTATTTGATTTATGTATGTAACTGTAATTTGTAGACTAATTTGATTAATTAATCATAAATTAATTCTTATTACAAAGTAATCAAAGTAGTAAACTGATGTGAAATAATCAGTCACATATCACATTTTGCTTATGAAAGATCAAATGCATGCAGAAATTAATAGATATTTCCAATTAATATTATTCATTTGCGATTAAATGAAAAAAAAGCATGCATTAAAGATATATTTAATATAACATTAATTAATGTTAATGAAAATAACGTGTTACGTAAACTACACATATTGTAACTTATTAATGTGTAGTTTACGTAAATAGAAATCCTTATTATTTGTTATTCAGATTTGATAAAATCCTTTATGAAATGTGCTACGTACATACAATGCAAGATTGATCGTACGCGATGTAGTTCCAGAGAATCTAGCAGTGCGTCTTGTCGTCGTACCTCCCTATTCTTATGAAGTAATAATTCGGTCAGCCCCAGGATACCTCAGTACGCGGTCATGAATTATAACGAGGGCAGCTTTGTACTCTATTATGAGATCTCCTAGGGCCAGATATGCGTTGTCGTTTGATGTATGGCCGGGCAACGGCCAACCTGCTGGTTCTCCGGTCCTCATTTTGCGCACCGGCTGTTTTATGTCTCCTGCATTATCGATCCGTTGCCCGTTTCTCTGCCGTTGCAGGCATAGAAATATTTAATTCCTCCGTTTGCGATGTCCCCGAATGCATTGCAGTGAAACGAGTGCATTATGCAACAACTTCAACGCGCCGCTTCTTTTTCAAGAGATTCTATTCTATTGACACGTTAAAGTGGTGAAAAGTGAAAATACCTGTTCGTCGTTCGTTACACGATAAAAAAAGGTACTTGATAAAAAATAATCTGCCAACTAACGCGTTTTATTTTATGATATTTGTGCAATTCAGTAAAAAAAAGATGATGCCTCAAGAGTTCTTCGCAACGAGGACACTACAGGCGAGTTACGTCACCGTACGTGGATAAAGTCCATACTCGAAGTTATTCAAGTAAATCCAGCGATGTCTCAGGGAGCTTTACTTGAAAAAGGCGAATGGGATCGAGTCACTGTGCTGCTGATATCGTCGATGGTACGACAAAGGACATCATCTTGCCCAATCCATCCTGAATTGCACAATGGCTGGCCATGCACGAGCGAACTTTGCGATGAATCCGATCTTTCTGGCATATTCGTATCAATGGACTCGTTTTAACGACTCTGCAATTCAGATTACTTTGCTGACCTTTATTTTTTAATTTTATATATACCAGTGAGAATCCGTTAATATTTATGAAATCCGATCCGCCTTAAATCAATTTCAATTATTTTTTATAAAAAAAGATACGTGGTTGTATGATATCGTTTGATGTCACTATCGCCTTTTACATATTTTGCTCTCATTCTTAAATTATATAATAACGACAAAGGATTTGACCTCGTCTGTCGGTGCCACCAATACAGTCAACTTTAATATTCTCGCGACACTCGTGCATTTTGCTAAAGTATCCGGACAAATTGCGATTGAAGTGCACAATTTCTCGAAACGAATTTCCCCGAGTCTCGCAGACGCTGTGAGAGCTTCGCGCGGCGGAGAAAGTCGAATCACGCCAGCAGGCTATGAAAATTCTCAGATCCGCGACAAAAGATGCCATCTTGTCCGATGCACTTGGCTGACACAATGAAGTTTCGTCCCTATCTAACCGTACGAAGTGTTACCGTCTGCGTCAGCACTTGCATAACCGTCGCTTGGCAAATGTATGACACGGTGCAGAATAGTGCGAGATTTCGTTCATCCCGAAACGAGCTCGGGATGTTCGCTTACGAGAGAGTGCGCGAAAACACAACGTACCCGCAGGAGTACAATATGGTCCGCGAAACGAATCTCCGCGTTCTTCCTCCTTTCTCCGCGATAACGTGGCATCGCGAGGAAACCGATTTCTCAGTCGAAAAACTCCGTCGCCATTTCGAGCTTGTGGGAAAGTGCTCGTTCCGCGATATCGACGTCGATAGAAACAATTTCGCTGGCGATTCCGACTTCTCGAGCGATAGTCGAATGCGCCGGGATTCGCGGGCGTCGCGATTGTGGCCATTTCATAAACTCCAACTTTATTTCCGAGCGCGTTTCTGTTACGCTTAAAGTCGTCGTATCGACCTTTATCATGTACACTAGACCAATAAAAATTTAATGCGTTCTCATCTTCTGTGTCGTTATTATCTACGATCTATCAAGAGATTTTGATGACAACGTCTGTATGCCATGAGAGATACATAACTATACGAGCTTAAAAATATATTATAATATACCAATTATATACTGGAAAAAATACTAAATTTTAATAAATATGTGTTTGAATATTTCTAAGTAAATATTTACTAAATATATAAATATATATTTATTTAATACAAAAACCATTAATTTAATTTTACTATTTTTTTATTGAGTAAATATTTATATATTGTATGTAAATGTTTAATCAGAAATACGAACATATATAGGTTTCATCAATAACGTTTCTGTTATATCCTTCCGATTTACATGGCCTCGAGTCTTTGTTCTACATTTTTTTCTCTTACGAAAATAACGTAAAACAAAACAATTCCGTCGAAGAAAATCCGCGCGTGTACAGATGTCCAGATGAATGCTGGACGTGTGTAAGTCACTACTCCAGATCAGACCGTTTGCGCGCTCTACGTCCAGAAGTCCATTGTAGCGAATATCGTCTTAAGGTACCATTTTCAGATAAGGCGGAGTCCAGGATAAACGGATTTTTCAACTGAAAAATTCTATAACCACTTTGGTGTACGGTGACGGTATTGGCGTGCCACGGAAGCTCTCCAACGCTGATTCGCCTTCCACAATATAGAGTCCGACGCACGACTTCCGCAACGACTGCTACAACTGTCCGATACAGTGACTGTCACGCTCAGACAGTAAATTCGATGGAGTTTTTTTTTTATCGGACGACGTTGTCCCTTTACTCAGACTTTACCATTTATACTAATTTTATACAGTCGACAAAATATGTCACAACACTGTCTATTTCATTCGTCACTCCTTTTACTGCATAATATAAACTCTACAAAGCATTAACTGCATATTTTTTATATAAAATAACTTAAAAATAGAAAATTCTAATAAAATAATATATCTAATAAAATATTTAATCTTTGTTCTTGTTTAATAAAATATTTTTTTTAATAACATACTTTTTCGTTTTACGTTATAATTCTCATTAAAACATATTCACAGTTTTTTTATGAAATAAAGATTTTTAGCACATATTACTAATTATAAATTATATCAATAAATTTTAAAATAATATAAAATCCAATACAATTGTTAATAAAATTTTATAAATTTATGAGAGAGTGCCTGATAAATCACAAAAAAAATTACTTTAATTTAATTTTTCCTTTGATAATCGCACAAATTGGAAATACTGGAAATATCTTTAATAAAAATAATTTAGAGAGCGATCAGTTTTCTAAAGGTCCGAACAATAGATCTACCAGTGTCCTCGTAAACTTTATTACCGGTAAAGACAGAGCCCTCAGTACACTTGAGAATGACCCTCTTCACGTCTCTTCGTCTTTGCGGTTCTTTTTTTTATCGTTGCACCTACTGACGCCCTTTATGTCCCTTCGGTGCACAAAAGAGGAACTACTATTTTACCTGAAAATATCTTAAAAGCATTTTAAAAATAAGTATTTCCGCGATCAATTTGGCCGCAGCAATAAACAGCCGACTTTCTCGTTCTCACCGAGTGAGTCTTTTTACGGACTGAAAATCATTTACGTTATACGTTCAGGAAAACGACATTTTGTTGAAGTACCGTCAGTAATATCGTGCCGCGATTTCGTTGATTTTCATCACGAAAAGTTCCCAGAGAACGCGTTAGTAAAAATTATTTAAAATCCCTCTCGCGGAAATGAGCGCTCCTGCGATTTCATCGCGCGGTAGAATATCGAGTGATATCAGAGATCGGCGGCAACCATTTCTACTGCGCTGAAAATTTGACGGAAGATATTAAAAATGCTCTCATGGAAACTATCGGGTAACCCGGGTTCATTATTGAATTTCTACACATTTTTTTCCCATCTGTGCGAGAATCACTGTGGAAACGTTTCTAGTGACTGTACCATTCCAACGTTATATACGTTAATGCTGTTATGATATGGTATTTTTCGCATATTGAAGGCGCTTCTAGATTTTCATTCAATTATCGTTTTTTCATACTATGGTTTGCGGAGAAAAAAAAAGGTTTTAACACAATAAAAAAAATCTCATTTTGATCATTGTAGCTTATATATACATATGTAATAACTATATCGATTTATGTGAAGATCAATTGGACTGTTTTCTCGTGCCGTACTCTGAAACTAGTTTTACATGAGAGAGAGAGAGAGAGAGAGAGAGAGTCAAATTAGAATCAATTAACTATAAATTTTTATATATTAAGTAATATAATATAACATAACAAATATCACATAGTTTCACAATGTTGGTCCGTTTGCCCACCTGCATAATTTCTTAAAATTATAATTAATAATTTTAATTAATAATTTTTATGACTTATATAATTTTTCAAATAATTCCGTTTTTGACAATAGATACCCAAAGACCTTTACTAAGCCAAAAAATAAATCAAATCAAACTGTAAAAAAAGGGTCAAAATTAATGAGATTTTCAGTAATATAGAACAAATCAAACAATTTATCTTTTTCAAATTTTTTCGCTTCACTTCTTTGTTACATCTACTGCAACGGTTTATTTATTATTATTAAACCTCTTTTTAGTTTGTTTATTATTAGCTTTTACTTGTACTATAAAACTCTTCATATATTCATGTAAAATAATTAATATTGCTTAAAATAACAAAATTAATACGATCAGTTCGTAAAATAATCTTTTCTTTATTAATCTTTTACGCAGAGGTGAATTAAAAGGTAGATGCAATCTAGCTATATTTTTCAATTGAGAAACATTGTTTCCAACAAGCGTATCTTTTAGTTCTTAACATCGTATTCTCCGACATTGCAACAGTTAGTTCTGTCGCCATACGAATTGGTCTCTACGACTGGAAATATCCCAAGGGGTATCTATATCCTTTGCTTCCTGGCAATTTCCTGTATAAACGCTGGTAGCTACTTTTACAATAACCATGGTCATACAACGTGGAAGCTTTCTTATAATCACTTGGGACTCGAGTCGGATTCCATTTTGTAACTTCACCGAGTTTACGACGCGTATCCACTGACCTCCCTAAAGAATATCAACTAGTATGATTCTGCAAATTCTCGTTTCCACGCTCAGCTTTACATAGTTCATGATCTTAATTAAATCACAGAACTAGTATTTAAGAACTAGTATCAAAGATTTAATTAAAGAAGTTGCCGTAATTACAATTAAGTATTAATAGAGAATAAGAAGAAGAATGGTATACATTAAACGTAAAAGTAACTTTTAATTATTTATTAATTTATATAGAGTGGGCTAGATTAATAAAGAAAATATTCACTTAATTATTTTGACATCATATACCTTTTTTTTTGTATAAATTGATGATTTTTTGACAAATTAATGCTCTGTATCTCAAGAAATGTAAATAACTTCTATATAGATCTTTACTATGTATATATACATCTTATTTGCAAAGTGAATTCAAGTGCAGCTTCTTTGAAGGGGGAATGTCAGAAAGAATAAAAGACATATTTCTTCTTTTGATATGAGCATAGGAAGATGTAACCATCTTTTTCAGAGTCCAGAATACCTTCCAAATCTCATTTCATAATGTCTACGATTCTATGTGTAGCGTGATATTTTATATGAATAATGCGCGGCGATATCCTAGCATTCCTCTTTACGTCATATATCTTTGCGTTACACATAATATGGAAATTTCTATCTCCAAGGCATGTACATGTACGTATATATCCAGATACGTGATCTTTACTAAATCTTCTTATTCCGACATTTCATTCAACGACACCTTACGAATAACGTTTATCGTGACATGTGCCTTAATATTTCAGTATTCAACACTTATCCTATTTATAATGTATAAAAATATATATCAATAAAATTTGTTCCATGATATAATTTAATAAACAATATTTTGACGTAGATTGATTTAATTTTTCTTACTGTTGAATCAATTTATTTCATAATATTTATAATGCCAATTTAACTGTTTTTCAAAATATATATTTTTTATATATATTAAATAATATTAAATAATATTTAATTAACCATAACGTATTGAATAACATTCGATGTTTTTTTTATAATTAACTCGGAAAGTCATCTCATTTTTTTAATATAAACAATCACCTGGAGTAATTTTTATACACCAATTAAATGATTTTTATACATCAATTAAAATCATCCGAGGTAATTAACAATATTGTATATTATTGTTGTGTATATTTTTTAATTTATTAGCATTTGAGAACATTTATGGATACAGATTTACTCACAATTTTCTGAAGAAAGTAAGTAATAACAAAATAAATATTAAACGGAGTAAGCACATTGAGCTAAACTTATTATAACAGCTCTATTTTTTAAAAATAAAAATTTAATTGATATTAAATTTTTTATTATGAGTTTTCAATGGAATTATATATTTAAAGATTCATAAAAAAATAGTTATTAAAATAGAAAGAAAATGTTTTGAGAAAGAGGAAAACAGTATCCATTTTAAAATAATTCATATTTTCTCGCCGATGAGATATAAAAATACCTCAGGTGACTATTCCCGAGTTAATGATGGATGCAGGTCTTAAAATAGTCAAACGCAACTAGATTTGCGACGTTTACGTCGCCGTAATGGAAAGCTTCTCAGCACCCATTTCTTGCCACCACCTGCCATTGGGGTAAACCGGAAAACTCCGCCGTGGCACAGAGGAACCAGTCATTACGAAGGACTCGCTGTTAACGTTGGGAACTGCGGGTAATTAGGAGAAGCCGCTCGTAAATAGCGCGCTCCAGCGGCATGCCGGTTGGAACTTACGAGTTAGAATGAGTAGAGGCACACCGGGTTGAGAAAAGAAAGGAGGAAGAAAGAGAATTAGTGGTCCGCTTAACTCCGGAAATCTGTTATATTGACCTCGCGTTTCCTCACCGGTGCGGAAGTGGATAGAGCCTTCCTTTTCGGTTTCCGGTGAGAGGATCTCGTCGACGTGGCACCCATCTCGGCGAGACTAAAGCCGGATAATGGAAAAGTTAGCAGCGAGTTTTCTGCATATCCGTCATCTCCTATCGGTTCTTGTTGTTATCCTCTTCGAAAATGTACACGATTAAATAGCTGTTACAATTGTGTACAAAATTCATTTGATTGTAACAATTTTATTTCTCTCCACGGAATTTTATATCGACAAACAAATTGAGTTTACTCTTCGTCATTTCTTATTGCCCGAATTTCTCATACTTTGTACGATGACGTAAAAGCACAGCTCTACTCTCACACGCGGTACAGATTTATCGCAGAATTTCGTTGGAAATTTCTCGGTAGAAACAACAACACACTCATCACGAGATATCCAATCAGACGCGTGTAATGCCGCGCTTCTTGTCTCGTCCTAGCATTACAGCTCGCTTACTTAGTTTACACGCGCGAAAATAAATGTGCGCACACGCTACGTATACATGCGAGTACGTCGGTTCGCACCTGGAAAACTAATCTCCGGTTACTGCTGCGGGATAATTGTGTTTGCCTTCCATTTAAGTTGTTTGCACATCTGTTTGCATCCTAGCTTCTCTTTTAGACTCGTCTTCAGATTCAGCTTGCCATCAGACTACCATTCTACGGCGTGTATCTTCCTTCTTCCTTCCTTTCATCGACTTCACTTCTCCTTTACCTTTCTCGACGTCGTATCTCGTACAGCAATCGGATGATCTTAATTGTCCATTTAAATCGTATATCCATTTTCTGTTGCGGTGAATTAATTAAACTATTATTAATATTAAAGACGTGAAAGAGTTTAAAGACAATAATATTTCATGAATATTACACGGGAAGAACGATTTTGCTGCTAAAAATTTGGGTAAATACAGATCTGAAAATAATTTTGTTAGACCATAAAAATAATTATGTAGGAAACTTAAGCATAATGAGCAATGTTGTAAAAATTTTTACTTCAACATAACCTTGTAAATTTATTTTTTTTTTACGTTATCAAATATTCCTACAATTATTATACTAAATAATAATTGCTAAAGATATAAAAAGCGTGTGACACATTATTATGAAATAATAAAAATCGCATGATTTTTCGAAATCCGTATCACCCTGGCAATTTCAATATAGACTAATAATGTCCTCTGGAGGAATGTGCAAGGGCATGGAAACTATCGAGACGAGACTTTGATAGAAGGAAAATCGAATAAGAAAGGGACGAAGAAGAAAGGGAAAATTAAATGAGATCGAAGTAAAGAAACGATAGATTTGCCTTCACTATAAATTCCAAAGGAATTTGTGCGAGTTCTTTCTTATGTCTAAAGAACTTAGAAAGATGGGAGTAAACGTGTAAGTATTAATTATCAATTTCATTTATTATATTTTTTTAAGGACAATAGACTGTTAAATTTATAGTATCAATTTTAATCTAATTTAAGTTGCCACTGCTTTTATTCAAATCATTATTTTATTCATCATTTTAGTATAAAATAACGATATATTGAATAGAAGCAGTGGCGACTTAAACTAGGTTATAATTGACACTATAAATTTAGAGTTTATTAATGACAATACGTATTATATATTAAAGTGTATTTAACACAATATATTAAATAGATCGACGAGATGTATAGATGTATGCATGCACAAACATGCTTTATATACACATGAGTTTGTAATACGAACAACAATTATTCTAGTATAGGCGTGAACCTTAATGAGCGGCACATATGGCAATTAATGGCCACACATCATCCCGCAATCATTATGATCGTCGCCTCAACTCTGAATCGCGCGTGATCAATGCCCGCGCGTTTTCCCGCGAGGATGATACGTTCCCACAGATATACCGGAAACGGAACAGCAATAGATCGGGTTCTCTCGGGGAAAGTGCGCGATCGAACTTTTTTAAGGCGCCCAGGTGAAAGAAGCTCACTTGCACGCGGCCATCGTTCGTGTTTCTCTCCCGTTAGCTACCGTCTACGGGACACGAAGGAATGTCTCGACCCGAGATCCCACGCGGGCCATTAAGGCTGATGGAGAAGTTTCACGATTTGATCTACGAGAGGCAGGCAATTTAAAATAGCGCGAAGACGGGATCTCGTTCGTCTTACTGATGCAAATAACGCGATCTTTCCTCATTGATTCGATGAAACCGCTGTTTTGCGTGGTAGAAATAGATTAAAAACTTTAGCTCTTGCATTATCGTGACTTTTGTGAAATTTATGATACATGAACTGTCTCAGAACGCACTAATAGTTTGATTCGTAGTTAAAATTAATCTTTATTAATATAATTAAGTTTTATTAATATCACGAATATAAAAATAAATGTTTACAATTTTGAGTTAACTATTGTAAAATTATAAAAATTTACACGATATGAGTATACATTATTAGGCACTAAGATCTGTTTTGACCGAATATGGTTCTTATCACTTATGAATTTCTCAGTCCATTTTTACTTAATGCTATTTATTAATATAATATAATTTGAAAAATAACATATCTAAAGCGATGATTTCAAATGCATGTTAAAAATATATTATATTTACTTTATGTTATATTAAAACTTTCTAATTTAAGATAATTAGAAACTTACTTACGCATCTAAATTGTATAATAAAAGAGAGAGCACTCAATTATACACGCATGAAATAACTATTATTGCTTTTTAATATCGTATCTATATATTCCAGCATTATCATTTGCGGAAAATAGCAGTTAACGACCACATTTATTATACAATGATTATGGTACTTTCAACATTTATGTGTTAAACATCGTGATGAATCGGATCGATTTACCGAAAGAGCTCGGCGAGCCACATATTTAATAATTGAAATCCGTTGAATCTCAGTAACATTGATATTGCTACGGAAATTTGCCGATATGCTTCTCTGCATAGCTTGCTTATATATATCGGATTTAAATAATTCCGAAGTATCATCCGATTCTGTCATTTCAATTTATTTCGAGTACAAACTCGTTAAAAACTCGAATTAAGGAATTAATATTTTATTAAAAAATTATTAATAAATCCTTGGCTTTTTGAACGAAAACGTTAGTACAAACTTAAAGTAAAGAAATAAAAAGATTTTAGAAGTGTCTTTCAAAAATTCTTCAAAAAATATTAAAACAGTTTCCGCTACTTTCTCTCTAAACGCTCGTAAGCAGAAGTTTCCCCATTTGTGTCATTACATTTGGAACTCGAAAAATTAAGGTGCATTTCTCGGTGAATGGATGATTCGTAACGAAATTGCGGTCAGTGGAGGAACTTTAAATCGCACTTTGCCGCGATAATTATTGAACTCATAACAGCGCGGTTCTTTATTCAGGACTATCGATTCGGGTCGGACGAAAAAAGACCTCAACTTAAATTCGGCCGGGTCAATTAGCGCTAATTAATCGTTTCTGTATGAGGACCTCCTAGGTTGCGGCGCTCTAATTTCTTTTTTCTCCTCCGCCCACAAAATAGCCATCTCTCCATCCTTTCTGGATCCACAAGCTGAATTGCTACAGTTCGGTTTCCGCTGAATAATACATAAACCGCTTTTAAAATCAAAAAGTTGCTCGTCGTTTTTCGTTGCCGGTCTTTTTTTTCAGCAGCTACGTTCGCGCCGGTAGGGCCAGTCGTGTGAATACTTAAACGCGCGCAGCTGCCACTTCGTGTTATAACGACCGTTTTTTTCAAGGCTCGTCACCCTTTCCCTTCCACATTTTCCATTTTTTTTTATCTCTGGAAGATAGAGAAAGAGAGAGAGAAAGAGATGACACCTTTCTTTGTACCATATATACGACAGTCTTCCGCAACACGAGAGCATACGACACTAGAGTGAAAGCGGTGAAAAACGATTACGCGGTCCAATTAAATGCCCCTTCTCGTAATTATGCAAAAGATTACTTTTCCGCTGATAATTTACAGTGGCCTTCATCTTTCTGTAAACACGCAATAATGACTATATGTATATTGTTAGCCCGATATTAACTATTAACTCTCCGCTTTCACAATTTGCAGGTCTGATTGCTGTTGTTCGTTTGAGATTTGCGAAATTTTGATATTAATACGTCAAATTTTTTTAAAATAAAATATCAGTGATAAACAAAAAATAAAAGTTATTCGATGAGATAACAAGAAGTTAAATTAAATAAAGATCTGATTTGAGATAGAATTAATAATCTTTTTAAAGTAATATTAATTTAAAAGCAATAGATTTCTTAAATAAAAAAAACTATTTAATGTATTTGTCTTATACAAATTTCTTTTGTATTTATTAATACCATCCACATCTGTCCTGAGTTATATTAATTTTTACGTAAATAGGTGGGGCAGCTGCAGCACTTCAGGCAAAATTTAAAAAAAAATCTTTTCTTGAAAAAGAAAAATTGAAAATTGATTTTGTGTAATTGCTCAGAAGTCTTAAAGTTCATTTTTTAAATATTCTATTTCATAAGGATATAACTAATGTAAATTTAACTGCATATATAACATAATACAACATATTAATAAAAAATACAACAATAAAAATATATGAAAATTATTTTTGTGTTCTGAAAATTTAGTTAGATACAGATCGGAAAATAATTTTGAACCATTAAAATAACTGCATAAGAATCTCAAGCATAATGAGAAATGTTGCGAAAAGTTCTGACGTTCTAGTGACCAGTTCGAGTGTTCTACATAATTATTTTAATAGTACAACTTATGTTTATCTCTACGTATGTATAGCTTTAGATACTTTAAGAAAATTGTCTTTTCCTCTCTTTAAATTCTTTTGAGTGGAATCTTATTCTAAAGAGTGAAAAGTAAACCAGTTTTCAAAAGGAGTGGCTCAATTTTCAATTCTGTTCTAAAAATCTCATCCATCTACTTTGCATTTTTTAATCATCTACTTACTTAAAAATTAACTCACTTCATTTAACATCTAAATATATTACTGCATGCGCTTAAGTCATGTCATATTAAGTTACTGGATATACCGCATACATGTGATAAGTATATAAACTCTGCTTCCTGGGATGCAATCTGCTTTTTCCCCGTTCTTCCTCTTCGCCATGCAGCAACTTTAATTTTCTCCGGAGAGCCTCTATCTCGCTATATCATCGCCGTAAAAAACTTGCACAGAAGAAAAAAAGTTACGCGGCTCAATTATTCCGTCGTCTTCCCGCACAGTAATCCTTAGGATCCAGTCAAGTCGCTCGCTTAAAAGACGGGCGATTTCTCGTGCTCGGAACGAGGTACTTTGTTTCACATTAAGAACTGCTAAACGCCCTTTTTGGCGGCCGCTTTGAATAAATTCTGTGGCTCGCAACTCGAAATGCCGATTCAACAACCGCGCGTGAAATCGCGGAGCCATTGCGCCTTTATACCGGTGATTTATAATTGAGGAAAGTTTTCGGCTTATAACAAGATACAATTTAAGCGTAGTAGCGGGTCCCTTACAGATTATCGACCGAAAATTTATATATGAGTCACGATACATCACTTTTCATTGTCGTACACCGTGAACGTCCAGAGTTTGAGTTGTTATTCACGGTGTTCGAGCATTTTCTCTTTTATATTGCATATTTTAAATTCAATTAAATAAATATTTTTAACGAAGGTATATTGCAAACAAAGAATAACTGTATTTTTAAACTTTGTTTCTTTTTAATTATCACAAGTGTAAAAATTGCTATTATACGCAGAAGGATGGAAGTATTTAAAATTTAGCTAGATATAGATTTGAAAATAATTTTGTTAGATCATTAAAGTAATTATATAGAACGCTCAAACTGGTTACTAGAACGTCAAAACTTTTTGCGGCATTGCTCATCATATTTGAAATTTTTACGTAATTATTTTAAGGTTTAATTGTTTAATAAAATTATTTTCCGATTTGTATCTAAATTTTTAGATACTCCAGAAAAATTTTTCTTCTTTATTATCATTAATTTAGGTAATATTTATTATTTTATTTCTATTAAACTTTTATTATAATCGTTTTAAATCAAATCTACCTAGCATGCCACTCAACGCATGATTACCGATCGATGCACGGTGAAAGCTTTCGTAACATTTAAACTATTATTCGTTCCTGATGCACTTCTGACACGCGAAATCTTTCCAGTTGTTCAATCGTAAAAGATGTGATTTGTATATGTCATGCCGCCAATTACTAAACGTTAAGTCCGACATTTTCTTGGCGCAATTAGATAAGAGCACATCGTTTCTCTCTCGTCACTCCCACACTCTTTAATTGCACGAGGAAGATACCAAACCCGATGCAAGGTAATCGTCCATAATTATTACACATCAAGTTCGGGATCTCTCTCTCGCGCGCAATTAACTGAGAACACGCTCCATTTCTCCATTCCCACGGTGGAGATAAAATCAACGTGAATCTTCACAAAAATAACATGAAATAATAACATCTATTATACATAAATTCTATACAATAGATTGTTAATAGTTCTTATAATTTCACTCTAAATTGCAGTAAAATCTCACTCCAAAAAAGTAAAAATACAACTTTTCATTTCAAAGGAGTGAAATCTCACTCCAAAAATAGTGAGATTCACTCTAAAAAGAGTGAAAATTGTCACTCTTTTTCAAGAAGTGAAATATTTTCATTTTTTTTTCAAGGATGGTTGTACTTTCATTCTCTTGGAGTGAAATTTTTCTGTAAGAAATTTAGAGTGTATAACAATTCTTTTCGTGTATAAAGAATTCTGAACATAAAATTTAATACCTATATCATATCTGGATCAATTTTTTCTCAACGAGTTTAAATAGTTTAAAGAAACTTTATTGTACACGTATCAACCAGATATCGAGGGGATAACCACTTAATGTAATCGTGGGACAAAGTCCTGGAAATCATTATAAAATTCATATGAAATCTTTATGTATAATCCGATAATTACATATGCAACCATGAGAGATCATTATGTAATATTAAATAAAATTGTATATTTTATCAAATGACTATATATGCAGTAAAAAAAATTATTTGTAATTAGACAAAATCATATACAATCAAATGAAATCACGTAATCAGTGGGACAATATTTTAATTAGTGGTTACCCCCTCGTATCAACCAGATATTTATAAAACTTTTTGTACTATATATTTTCCAATATACGTGCACGCACTGATACTCTTCCTGCTGAACCGAGGGAAAGTTCTCTCACGTGTGCATGTTATCTATGTACCGTGTGTCTTTTTAACGCGCCGATCTCTCGGACGACTCTCATTTATCTCGGTCTCGCTTCGTGTCCGCAACGTGACTCAATCTTCCCTCACGTAAGGAGCTCCACGTGAGATCCCACGTAAAAGAGTCGCATCTTATTCCGCCAACTGCTGCGTCCACCCCCGATCACGATCCTATCTCGTCGATTTCAAGATCTTTTTGCCTCATCCTCTCGTTTTAGTGGAAATACGTGAACTCCGCACGGGCAGACGAACTGCGGCGCACGTTCCTCGTAAAATGCTTCTCGTCTAGAAAACGCTAGATATTTCATAGCGATATGTAGGAAACATGTGGAGTAAATTTGACTGATAGCCCCGTAATCTCTCGACATGTAATTCCATTGCGAGTTTCACGACGAGCGTAACTACCCGGCATTAATCAATGCTGGATGAACCTTTCTATATTCATCGATTTTCATATTGGTCCACGAGAAAGCATCAAATAGCAACGTGATATGTCATCATATATCATATTCATTCGTCGTTAAGGTTCACGAAGGTTATTAACTCATTACTAATGGCATATATAGCATTTGAAGGGATCATTATATGATGAGATTCATTTCATTTGCATTGCAATATCAATGTTAATGTAAAATTTTCATATATCGACGATCTTTTATCATCTAGAACGATATAATGCGATCTGATGGATCACGTATCTAGTTGCATATTTTTTTGAAAGTGATCAATCGATTCAATGTGATTTTCTAGTTTGGGAGGCTAAAAGTATATAAGTAAATTTGCATAACGTATTCATAGAAAAAATTATTTTACTGAAGTATCTAAAAATTTAACTGGATATAAATCTGAAAATAATTTTGTTGGGTCATCAAAATAATGTAGAATGTTTAAGCGTTAACGACAATGTTGCAAAAAGTTTTAACATTCTAGCATCCAATTTGAGTGTCCTGCATAATTATTTTGATGATCCAAACAAAATTCTTTTAAAATTTTTTTATATCCAGCTAAATTTGTAAATATTTTACACTGAGAAAAAGACTAAATTTTAATAAATATTTGAACACACACAGCTCTAGGTAAATATTTACTAAATGTAAATACAAAAACCATTAATTTAACTATCATTTTTTTATTTAATAAATATCTATTTACTGTTTAAATGTTCTCTTAGTACTATTTAAAGAAATATGTATTAAGATAAGATTTAATAAATTTTTTTTAGCGTAAGCTGTTCTTTCCGTGTACGATGCACGGAACAAATATATAAATTAATTCAAGTAGTAGAAACGATAGATAAGAGGTCGTTGAGAAAGAAATTCATGGTGTACGAAACATTATCATTGTCTATATATAACCCAGTGATGTTTATGTCTCCCTTTTCTTGGATGCGAGCGTCGTCGCAACGATGCAATAAAAGTCACACTACATATCCCTTGCCGCAGTTCGTTCGTATAATTAATGTAATGTTCACCGCGGTTGTTTAAATCCAGACGGTATCGCGACGGCGAATGAGATGAAATACGTAAGAAGATGAGAATGAGACGGTGAAATGGGAAAAACGAACGCGGCCGGAAGGGTGCAATTGTGGCAGCTTCGCGGAAATTACGAGCTTAAAGGAGGACACCCAGAGAGAAATGAAACAACGTCTCTCTCAAAACTTATACGAAATTAGGTTTTCAATTTCTCTGCCTGGCCAACGCGACGACCGTCTGTTGTTCTCTTTATTTCGCAGTCTTTCCCTCTCACTCTCTTTCATCGCGCCATCCCAAATTGCGGAGAAAATAGAAATGCTGCTACGACGAGCCATAAGCGAATGCAATCCTTTCGCTGGATTACAGGCGGGAAAGAGAAAGGAAAGGTACGGTGAGAAGAAAAAAAGTCACTCTGCATCTCCTCTGCGACCACTCAGCTTTATTTACATTCTCCTATAGGTTGGTGCACTATCTCGACGCTGGGCGCGAATTGAAATCACGAAACTAAGTCGCGAAAAATAACTACTTGTGGATATTTCACCGGCGGCGATCTTGTGGATTTGCAACGTTATAAGATATACGATAAATATCCAGATTTAATAGCAGCTGTACACACAATGGATATTTATAAAGCTCCATCGCGCCCCTCAATTTATAAGACATTTATTCGATTCAAATTTATTCGAGAAACGTATCGCAAAATGTGCTTTCAAACTAAATTTTATATCAAACTGCATAATTTCGTCTCTCACAAAATTTCATTTTTTTTGTTACATGCGTTTCTGCATATTCGATTTGCACGTATTTGAAACAACAAAGACCTAAAGACTGTAACTTTCATGACGAGAGTGTTAAAAGGCATTAAAACCATGCGAGAGTAATTTGGCAATTGTACCGCGTTCCAATGCTGGCCAATAAATCCAGCTTAACGAGATTAAAGGACAGACAAATTCGGTAGCGTCACCATCAAACGCGTATTCGAGCAAAAACGAAGTTTTCGAGTTTTCTACGGCTGCGCATCGGACAGTATTGTCGATGTGTGGACACACTGTCATAGTCGATGACGGATAGGCAATATACAATGCGATGCACAGACCAGCGAACCAACAGCAAAATCGCTTTTTCTTATTTGCATAATTTACCACGTTGCGCTACTCTACCCAGGGAACAGAATATCGGCATCATCTACATATTCTACATAAATGGTCTGTTGAAACTAGCATTCTCTTTATTCATGGATTTTTCATATGTATTTACATTCAGGGAAGAAGAAAAAATTTATAATATTACGTACACAATGATATGATGACAGCGCATACTTGAAAGGCTTTGTTTTAACTTTTTCGCAAAGGATTTGTTTTTTAATACAAAATAATTTTTATTTAAAAATCGTTGTTAACCGTTTCCACAATACACACTAACGATACGAAAACCTAAATCGTCTCTCATGTGTTATGGCAATATGAAATTTCCGCTGGGAGAAATCCGAACAATCCATATTGACGTGAAATTATCCTTATCACATTGTCACAAATATAATGCAATTTTCCAACATACTCCGAATTGGTTGCATTTTACAATGTCGCTGAGACCATACCGATTGTATCCATCAAATAATAAAATTCCCAAATAAAGCATATATAATGTTAAAAAATACAAAACCTATAAATTCTTTAATTGTGAAAAACATGTATTGAATTTTAAATGAAAAATGTGTTGATCTTGATAATGGTATATTACAAATAATATCACGATTATTGATATCAATTGTTATCAAAATCAGCAGAGATCAGCGAGATAGCTGCAGAACTGAATTGATTACGTTTGTAGTTAATGTAACTATATTCTCATTGAAGCTTTCTATTTTGATACATCATATTTATATGTCCACTTTACATGTGCGGAGTTGTAATAATAAAACAATTTAATAATCATTAACAAAATACTAATTTCAAACAAATATTATTTATATTTAAAAATAACACACTTAAATATATCTGATAAAAATAAGAAAATATAATGAATGGTATATTATATATTTTTGCTTCTTTTCCGAATGGATAATAATTTCACACAAAGCAATTATGAGCTTTGTGTGAAATTATTATCCATTCCAAGTAAACATATTTACTAATTGAATCTTTCAATGAAGTGTATAAGAATCGATTTTATTCCATTTGCTTACTAGTCGTTATTGTTTATTAGTTGACTTATTTTATGTCTTGTTTAAATATTTGATATATAAAATTAATGTCAAATAACTCGGAGTTTGCCATACTTTATTATTGTTATATTTCATGTTTCACGTAAAATAAAAAAAGAGATAAAATTCTGAGGAAGTAACTTTTGTTCGTAAATAACACTGGCGGGGAAACAATCAAAATCCTTTATTCTTGTTAAACAAAAGTCTCTGACCTGCTGCGGTAAGCAACTCAACTCTGCCAAGTCAAATGTTGACCTGCTCCTATACAACCATACCCAGCGATCGTTCTTGATCTCTGTGAAATACGGTTTTCGATCATGCTATGAGCTAACAATTGAACCCGTTGCTGAGAAGGCAGAATTTAGTTCTCGAACTAATTAACCTTTGGATTAATAATTTCAAGGATCGACAAACATATAGAATAATTATATATTACTTTTTGGATTATAAACAATAAAGAGTGTAACAAAGCATTTCGAACAATAAAATGATGGAGTAATATCGCGTGAAAATTTAAAATTTGATAAAATTTGATGTAATAAAAATTATTCGCAAAACTCACAGCGTAGAGCATATTAAATTACGCTGTAAATGTATAACACATGGCTTTAGCTTAAAAATGTAAATATATAAATTCACGGTAAATTTGCATCGTGCAAATATCGTAATATGTAAAATGTATCGTAGTTACAAAATCAGAGTATTATAAGAGAAGACCGAAATTACTT
This sequence comes from Trachymyrmex cornetzi, assembly GCF_001594075.2. Taxonomy (NCBI): domain Eukaryota; kingdom Metazoa; phylum Arthropoda; class Insecta; order Hymenoptera; family Formicidae; genus Trachymyrmex; species Trachymyrmex cornetzi. The sequence goes on along the minus strand of NW_017296814.1, from coordinate 346,914 downwards.
CGTAATATGAATATACCCATCTCGATGCATAGCCTGGACTCAAACAAATTTATGTCGGCTGCAGCTGGCATTTTTATTACCTATTTCAACGCCATAAATGGAAGTATAAGTCACGTGTTACGGTGAACATCCGATATATAATTTGAAATATTGTGGAATTGAATAAAATGTGATAGTACGACGTATTTTAAAGCTAATCATCTCATCTATAACAAACACGTCACAATTATGCTAATTACAAAGGAAATAAGACGATTATTTGTTAATCTTACATACGTACGTAAATTTAAATTACATTTTTTATTTTGCATTCACGGTCTTATTTTTGCGAATCAGATTTTAATTGACAGCTTTTTGGCAGCAATCTGACAAAGTGGCATTAAATCAAGCAGTTTATATGACTTCGAATTGCGCAGGTCAATTGACTGTCCTCGACGTCATATTGACTTTGATGAAGTGGACCCACGGCATTTCCAACAAGGTTGTTCATCGAAGATTTGTCAAATATTTCTGACGCTTAAATTAATGTCCTCGAAAATCGAGAATCATACACGCTTGATTTGACTGCTTTCCATCTTTTTTGTGTTTTCGTGTTTTCCATCATCAGTAAAGTACAATCATTTCAAACTTGTATCTAAGAAATAATCGAAAACAAATGAAAATTTATAATTATAAATGAAAATTAAATCGATAAAAATATATCAAATAATAGAAAAAGTCCTATTTTCGATTTAAACGGATCTTGACGCTTAATAATATTTATATGCAAATTTATACATTTTTCGTTTAAAATTTATAATAAAACTTTCCATTACACGCTTCAGTTACGTTTGATTATGTTACGTAAACAGTTTATGCACATGCATTTTTATACAATATAGTTAGAGAGAGAAAATATTTAGCTAAGTGCCAAGATTAGCGTTAAACGACTGTCGTTGAAGCTGCTGCTAGAAAGTTTAAAGATTATCTCGCAGTCTCATTACACGCGTAAATGCGCGAAAAGGGAAATATCAGTTTAATAAATCTCATCATAAACTTTTGCGGAGAAATCGCGTTTATATATCGGCAGAGGGGCCATACAAACATGCGGAAACGGAGAGTGACACGAGGGGGGCAAGCAAGAAAGAGGAAGCTTATTTCGCCCGTATCCAGGGCCTTGTCATGAATGCGAAAACCAAGGGGGGAGTGTAAGTTATAGCCGCATTACTTTCGCCACACTAGAATCCCATAGAGACATCCCCTTCTTCTCTCGTTCTCTCTTTCTTCTTTCTCCTCAGTACAGACACCCCCTGGCCTCCTTCCTTTAAACATATATTTCCAGGACGGTGCGCGTGCGCTATTCTTTTGTTTATCGCGCTGTATGTATGTGTGTATACGTGAGTACAACGAAACTGGAGCCTTCGGCCAATTTCCCCGCGTTTCCATAGTTTTACGCTCAGTGCCGCAACGGAAAATATCCGTCACAAATAGTACTGTGAAAATTCTGGAAAAATAACTCGCTATTTACTTACTTTGAACAATAATGTTGATTATACTTCAAATAAATAGGTCACAAACATTTACAATGCACGATAAAAATATATTTGTGAACAATAATGATCCTGCATTTAATTACACGATGATAGATCTGTGAAATGTTCTACAAATTATGAAAAAAAAAAAAACAAAATTATTATTCAACGATTTGGAACGCACAATTGATCGCGAGATGGATTTGTAATTATATGCATCAGCATGCAATTAATGCCAATTTATGCGAAAAGAAGATATTGTCTTAGAGGACTTTCCTCTTTCTTATTACACGCTATTTCCAGAAATTTAAAGCCACGAAAAGCTCTCCTGGTTATTCCAGCAGTATTATACCGAAAAAATGTTAATAGGGTAGTTTCACGTTGCCATTTCTCCCAGGGGCATTCTCGGGCTACGAGGCTGTTTGCGGTGGTGCCGTCACGCGAAAATAGAAGACCGAGGTATTTTCTAGTGGGATAAAGAATAATAAAGTGAAACCGGATATTTTCTGCGGTGATCTCGAACTGTCGCGAGAGGGATCTTCCGGGTGGAATTTTGTCCGGATAGAAACAGCGTATGCAGATACATTTCAGGTTCGGATCCTGGAAAATTACAGTACGTTGCATTAGCGTATCAGAGCTCGCAGTAACTCGACTCTGCCTTCGATATTATTATTACATTCGCAAAATATTATCCTCGATCATTAATCAAGTCGTATATTGTATTTCAAATATAGATGAATAATAATGTTTATTAACACGCGCGCTCATCCATATTGCATATCTGTTACATAGATCTACTTACTAATTAATAAATAATGGCGATATAATATATTCTGTAGCTATCTTGACTTGTGAACGAGAACATGAAAGTTACACAAAATAAAGGAGTTTGAGACGGTGGATGTGTATATAAGCGTGTAGATATACAAAGACGTATGTGGATACAGCGGGTGCACTCGGGAATGGAAGACGGAAGCCTCTAACTTGGCGCCTGGGAGTTTGCCGGGAGGGTTTGATAATTTGCATAACATCGCGAGTATATAGAGGATAATCTGTGATAACTTCTCCTATCCTGCTTATCACTAAGTAATAATATAATAAAATAGTTATGTGTCCCTTTAATATCACCAACAAAACTCTCGACATGAATTGTAATTACTCATTTTTTTTGCAATACAAAATCTTATTAAAAAGTGTATGAATTCTCTCTCTCTCTCTCTCTCTCTCTCTCTCTCTCTCTCTCTCTTCCTTACTTCAAAAGTAACACGAATAAAAAATATGATTTTTTAGTTATTATCATCATATATTAAATGGGTTAAGTAAAGATTACTCTATCAATTATGAAAAGTAATTAACTTCACCCGCCAAATAGCACTTATGTCCTTAAGATTTTTAAAGGGATTATAGTACCTCTTACAAGAGTGACATTTTGAGTTGTCGTTTTTATAAATAAAAAGGGGAGTTTTCTACAGAGAACGTTTAGAATTATGATAATTTTGAAGAATAAAATTTGAAGAAGAAATTATTTTATTTTGAATTTAGTCACTTTAGCTGATCAAAATAAATATAAACTATTAATGATATTTCGAGTTATGCCACTTTTGATGAATTATTCTGTATTATAATTTTGTAGAAGATATCAAAATTGTTACAACTCAAAAAGGTTAGATTTTTAAAGGTTGTGAAACGAGAATAACAAAATCACATTTGATCATGTTTGTAGGATTATATTTCTTTTGTCGATATTATTTTATTAATTAATAATTTACTATTAAGTTGAAAAATATAATTTTCCCCTTTTTTTGAAAACTTTATTTCTTTTTAGTTATATCCACTTTTGAATAAAAGAACAATAAACTCATTGTTCTCAAATAATTATTCCATTGAAATATTCAGAAATATGTCCGACATCATGAAAAATGTAAACAGGATACCATTGTGAATACACGATTGTACCAGCAGAACGATATCCTTCAAATAATAAATTTAACAAAAAGACACGATCGAAATTCTTTACATGCGCATGTAATTCGCTTATATGTTCCTTGGGAGATATTTGTGCAGGAACAATCATAGGATACTGTCAGACTTAGTCGGCTATCGCTTCTCTTGCGCGAACAAGCGTATCCCTAACTCGATTTAGTACCTGTCGGAGCACTTACCAACCACGCAAGTTCCTGGACGTTCCTGCTTGTACCGGGAGCATTTACCGAAAGCCCACGGAAATCGATATTTGTATGTGTTAAGCCTTGCGTTCACGATGCTAGAAATCAGACCGAGATCTCTATCAGAAAAGAATTGATCAATCGCATTGATTAGGTGATCGAATTGTTTAAATGTAATTTGTTAATTCTTTCTCTGTTCGAAAATCTCAGAGTAATTTTTAGCATCGTGAACACAAGGCTTTCATGTGAATAGGATTGTCCAGATCCGATACATTTTACGTGGTGCACACGAGCCATTCGTGACTAAGAGAAAAGTGTTCTTGCATTCGCGTGAACAAAGTTTTGGTTGGCGCCGAATTGTAGGAAGCCGCGAAATCGCTAGGTATTCGCCGTAAGAACAGGCTGGAAATTCGAACCCTGGACAGTTTGCCTCCGATAGGATCACAGCTAACAATTGAAGTGTTGAAATGCCATGAATTCAAACACGTTGCGGTCAGAAAACTTCACCGCAGGATCGGCGAATTCACGTTCTCAAGTAAAGCCTCTATTCGATGATCATGCGATCTCCGCGATGAGAGAGAGAAAGAGAGAGAGAGAGATTCTTTTGACTCTTTAGATGTTATCAAAATGACGCATCGTAATCGAATGTCTTTCTCTTCTCCTAAAAACACAAAAAGGTGCAAATGCACATTCTTGCACACTCCTAACAGCCAGTTTTGGAGAACACATAAAACGTTACTGCGAAAACGGCATCGTAAATCGCACGGTCGTACGAAAAGTTGGCGACCACGCTCTCGGACTGGCCATAATTCCCGCTCTCGGCTGGCAATTTATAATCCATCGAGTAGCCGTCGTCCAGAGCGGTGAAACACGGAGCTAGACGCAGAGCCGTAGTTTCCGGCTCTTCTTTTATCTGCATCGTGCGTTCGCCGCGGATATCCGTGAATAACAATGGACCGCCATCGCACTCTTTCGACCCGCTCGGTTATTTTGCCACTCGTGGAGAACGCTTTAACAACGGGGGTGGAGATAAATGTGTGTCGGCCGTGCGCGCGTGTCGCGGCTGGTTGGACAGGTGAATGATGGAAAGCCACGTTTTCCGATTCCCGAGATGTTGCTCCGCGTGACTTGACGCTCGATAGCACGATGCTACACGATGTCAATCTTTTTCTGCGTAGAATTTCTATCCACTTATCCATTTGCGTTGATGAACAATAATATTTTGCATGTATTAATGAAGATGTTGTTAACTCTTACCGTACTATGTACAATTTGGTGCTTCATCCATACTATCAAGGGTCACTAGAATCTCTTCGTTTTTTCACCTCTTTAAAATATTTAAAAAAATCTCTAAAAATTCACCAACATACTTTGAACTTTCTAGAATAAATATTGACTCTTTATTTTGGAAAATAATAAAATGTAGCATAATTTATAATTACCGAAAGACTCAAAGAAACTTGCACAAAGAAATCGCTTGGTCGCTAATTACCCATATTAGTACGGTAAGGGTTAATCGTGAAGGTAAATAACCACAAGTTGATAACTAACTTAAGAGTAAATTGAATTGAAATTAAAGTTAAGGATATTATGACTGTTTAATGCCAGGCAAAAATTAACCGAAAAAGTCAATATCCGCCAATCAAAAATATCGTAAATACGTCCTACAACCACCTTTAAAAAACAAAACAAATTATTTGACTTTTAATAGCTTATGCAACTCATCATATTTTGCTGTAGTTTTAGGTAAATAACTTTTAGGTAAATAATTTTTTAACGAGTAAGATCCACACACAACTGCTGCACAAATATTTAGAGTTTTATTAGCATATGTAACAAATTTAATTTAATGTAAAATTTATTTTCTCATCAAATTTACAAAACATAATTTTACTTAGAATCGAGGCAAACAAAGAAATTAAATAAATTTTTAATTCATATATATAAAAGAATTGTGCTCAAATTTACACAGATGCTTAAACGTAATAATAGAACAATCTATAATTTTTTATAGTTTTAATAATATTTTGTGTTGTGACACATCTTTAATTTACATTCATAAAAATAGACATAAGAATGTTAAACATTAAAATTTTATTTTGACTCCGGTATTTATTTCCATGTTTCTTTTCCTCGTTTTTTTTTGTTTTTTGAAACTTATAATTTACTAAGCATAAATTTTCATTTATATTGATATAAATGAAGAAAAAAAATTTTTTTAATAGTTATATTTAATACCCTGCATACATTATATAGAATAAGTATTGTACTCGCGAAATGATTACTCTTCGAATGCCGGAAGTGAAGAAGATTTGAAAGCAACTGTTTTAATTGAAGATATATGTAATTGATGGGTCATTATCAGTAACTCGATTCGTGACTCAATTGCCTGTAGTAGGCTATACGACTCGCCGAGAAAGCTCATACGTCGTAATTAGCAAGAAATAAGGACAGCATGTGAGAAAGAGAGAGAGAAGGAGAAACACGTGAGATGGATAGCGCAAAAGTCAAAGCGAAACTCTATGGTTTCTAATGCACCGCCTGGGGATCGACCTTAATCCATCGATTTGTCCGCTTGCTAATGTTTGCCGCTTCTACCTGCTTCTATCGCTTTTCTCCATGTCCCGAAGGAGAAAATGCAATGTCAATCTTCGCCTCCAATTTATCAGAGAAAAGATACACTAGCCGGGAGAAAGAGAGTATTTGCGTATTGCTCGACGTCCCGGATGCTTAGCAGGTCTGCCCATTATTCTTGACTCAACTAGTTTTGACGTGATCGCGGCTCTTCTCCCTGCGGGCCAAATGCCGATATACACCGCCTTGCCGGAAGCGATGAATGTAAAGTGTAACGACAGATGTGTAATTTACCACCAGGTGTAACCTTAATAATTTGTTCGCTCGATTACCGTATGATCACGATACTCTTTCATGTGTAAAGTGTAATTAGTCTCTTTTTTTTCTTACTAAGAGAGTAATTAGTCTGTTTTTTCTTCCTAAGAGTGGAAAGCTCATTTCGATGAGACAAATTATTCTTTCAAAGCGATATAAGAACTTAAAATAAAAATAGCATCAATCATTCTTCAGGATACCAATTGAATCTCTTCGTGATTTACAATAAAATAAATTGCTTCCGGCATACTTAAAAAAAAACTCAGGCGTCCATTTATACTACTTAATTGATTGTTTTATAATCTATCTTTAAAGATAAGATTTACTTCTTATTACATCATGACGTACATTTTAGCCTTTCTTGATGTATAGAATTATTTCTCTTCTGGAAACGAAGTGTAGTGTTATTTGAGTTAATCGCAGAGGAATCCACCACTTATGTAATTTCTCTAATTGGGATAATCTCCTCACTCGAAGCTAGTTTCCTTATGCTAAAACTGTAAATAATTTGAGGATCAAGGAGCTGAAAGAATTGCATAATTATTCGTGAAACACGCAGCCCGTTCTCCTCTCTTCGTATAATACATACAATACATCTGCCGGTCGGAAAGTTAGATCGTGTTGATCCTTCGAGGATCGTCCGCCGGAACTCCCGTTACCTTAAGTAGCTAGTTCCACGACGGCCAGAACGAGGG
>NW_017296814.1:336635-339070 GCF_001594075.2 Trachymyrmex cornetzi | reverse complement strand
AGAGAGAGAGAGAGAGAGAGAGAGAGAGAAACATTAGATTTATACAAGAAAAGAAAGGGAAAAAGATTTTTGAAAATAATTCAGGACTTAATGTCCTTATCCTATCATCGTGTTTAAGTGTTTCGAATATCGTAGACAGATTAATGTACTACTAAACTCGCCATACCGATATATTCGCATATATGCATACGTCTACTTTCGACGAGGTTTTATAGTGTCTCTAAATTTTCCTCGATAAAATCGGTGAAATTTATGACCCTCCGCCAGTTAAAGTGTGCGTTCTAATTCTGCATTAGAGTCGCTACGGCTACAAGAGGAATGAGGGCATAAACTTTTCGTAAGGTAAAAAGCTTAACTAACGATCATGTATATGATCGTTCAAATTAACTAATATAGAAAAATAATAAAATAATAAAAATTCACCGTGAGTGACAAAATGTACATTTTATATAAAATGGCACGATATATAAACATACGGTTTTGAAGTACGATAACAGCTTTTGGTATTAAGAGGCTTTTGTGAAATCCACTTTTCAACACAGCAATGTGTATCGCAAAAATTGAAAAAAACATGTTACGGAAAACTTGATTACTTAAAAAGCAATTGCGAGTACAATCTATTGCAACAAAATGTGGTTACCACTATGGGTCGCAAACATATTATTCGTTGGTTTCGACGTGAAGTTGGATATGCGTTAATATATAAAGCAGAGTTGCATAATGCTATTACGCGTCCATTGGGTGATTATGATTCGTACTCGTATGTGAAGTTAATTGGCAACGACGATTCTGCATTTTTCCAGTTTCAAAACTATTCTTTTAAATTACGAGGTCAATTATGTATATCGAGGCGCCCAATCCTTCGTAATTACCAACAAAATCGATTATTGTGACACCTGACCGACGAGGCATACACATTCACGCAGTGTGATTAAACATTCAATTACCACCAAAATGATTACGTTTATACTCGTTTTGCGCGCATTTCGAAGTCTCGAACTCGTAATCTGATACATGAATTTAAACGACTAGTCGGTTGCTGCAAATTAATCCCTTCCGCTCGTATTATTCCGATCGCGTTAACGACACTGCTGTGAATTGACACGTATCGACGCTATCACACTCAATTAAATGATATATGCTCGTTGCCGAATCCTGATTAAATGCCAGATTCAATGTTATCAGTTTTATTTTGTATTATCGATTTATATTGTCAACATGATATGTCTCATAAAATTGTAATATCGTTCAGCAAACGGCAAATTGAAAATTTGTTTAACCAAGTCTAGATTACTGCATCATTTTACTGGATCATTTTAATTATCGTATTTTACATCCTTCTTGAGTTTGCATATCTGATTCAAAATGTAAAAATTAAGCCGTACTACACGTTTTACAAATTTGTTTGAAACAAAGGGAAAAAGATTTGTGTCGACGCTTCCTAAAAAATCTATAAACGCATTTAAAACGTCAAGTTTTGCATATGTCACACATGTCATGTTGGCGTCGAGTGCTTTTCCAACCCATAAAAGTTATACAAATAAAGTATGTATATAAAAAAACCGAATATCTTTTATTTTACTGCGCAATGTTTTCAGAAACTATCCAAAAAACGGATGTGCAAAATGTTTTCTCGTAAGTGCGTCTGTGTTTTAAAAACGGCTGCTGTACAGACTATTCATAGGAACGAAAGAGAAAATCGATACTAACACTCGCGTGACCGGACCGCCAATGGGTTCGATAGCCCCGTAACTTCGTTAAAATAATATTTGCGTACCGGCACAATCCGTTCGAGCGTGTCGTACAATGCAGGAGTGGTCTTCTATGACAGAGAACGACGACGAGCAGCTCGTTAGCTTTGGGCGGTTTGCACCCACGGGAGTTACGCTGCGTATTTCGAGCCCGTCACCCGCAAATGGAAAAGCAATCAGCGATGTCTTCAATACGTCACGAGAATCGAGACTTATTGAGCCCAGAATTTCCAGAAACAGAGGAAATCTATATTCGGCACTTTCAGAAATGATTGTCGCGAATGGAACAAAACAAACCTTTGCGAAACGTTGACAAAGTTAAAGGATGTCATTAATGGATTATTTTATCAACATCTTTAGTTTACTTTTGTTTCATATCCTGTTCCATATTTATAAGAAATATTATTAGGCACGAAGAACCGTCTTGATCGTATTTTTTTTCATTCATATATGTATTCTCTCTCAATATGGTATATGGTCCATATCTTCTTCAGGTTTTAATTTTATCAAAATATTATAAAGTATGCATTGGCCATCTTATCTGATTTTTAGGGAAAAGATGGCCATGATATTAAGAAAGATAGCCATAGTATTCAAAAATAAATAGTGAAAATAAAAGTATTGATTATAGGTCACATTACAATTTACGTATTTTTATTGTATATGTAATGTTGATTATGGCAG
>NW_017296814.1:315527-336547 GCF_001594075.2 Trachymyrmex cornetzi | reverse complement strand
GAAAAAATATTAGATAATATTTATAATATTGTTATTTTGAACAGTGTACTCACTTGAACTACTATAAATATTGATTATCTTTAAGAATGACTATAAAAATGCACTATTTATCAATTGTTGGAGAAATTATGGCCTATGGCCATCTTTTCCGTATGGCCATAATACCCTAGTTTACCCTAATGGATTATTTTATCAACATCTTTAGTTTTTTTACTTTTGTTTCATATCCTGTTCCATATTTATAAGAAATATTATTAGGCACGAAGAACCGTCTTGATCGTATTTTTTTTCATTCATATATGTATTCTCTCTCAATATGGTATATGGTCCATATCTTCTTCAGGAACTCATCGTACAAAGTATAGTTGGAAAAAGGAGAAGTGTGCGTTCTTTCTTGCGAGTGCTGTATAAAATGTTTGTCATTTTACGCTGTCCGTAAGACGTGTGTAATCCATTAGGAGCGGCGTTAAAACTGTAGCCAACAACAATGTATCGTCTGAAACTTTGTGCGGCGTACCACGTCTTCCTTCTCCTTCTCCTCTTGTTCCTACACCTCCTCGTTTTTCGTGACACCAAACAGATCTGTAAACCAGGGCGCGATGCACTCTGATTTCATAGGATGCAATCCCGTCGGTAACGCGCTTTTGCAGCTAGCATGGGAATGCTTTTTGCATTTTCCGAAATTAACGTTCATCGCACGGACAAAACACGATTCGGGAGCGCGCAATGTCCAGGAGTAACATGATTTTTGGCGATAACGCGATTTGCGCGTTCGCCAAGCCGCTCAATGCGTTTTGCAATGCGACACAAAATCACGCGCGATTAATGTGTCGCCCCATTAAATTTCTATCTGCGTATTAAAAAGAATATCTGTAAATGTAACACACCGAATTTGCGATAAAATCAGTGCGAATTCAGCGGAGTTTATAATGAACGATGAAAAAAGGACGATTAAAAAATCCCTGGAATTGCACATAAGATTGCATGTGTACAATTTTATATTTCGATATTCTCCATCATAAAAAGAGCGATTTTGCTGAAAGATCTAAAATTTTGCTGGTAGATCTGAAAATAATTTTGTTGGACTATCAAAGTAATTATGTTGGAAAATAACAAATAATGAGCAATGATGCAAAAAATATTTTAGTAATCAGTTTGAGTGTCCAACAAAATTATGATGATCCAATAAAATTGTACTTTTTATGTAATACTTATTTGCAACGTCAGTAATAGGTCACGTATTTGCATTATAATTTTCATTCGCTATCAATCAGCGCACCGTTTTCTATTTTGCCTGCTGTGATTTATTGTCACAATATTATTATGTCACAATAAATAATAAGCTGTTACTTAATTCAATCGTATTCGTATTAGACAGAGGATCATTAAATTGAATTAAGAATTCAACGATTTATGTCTACCTAGGAATAGTACATCAATATCAAATGTTTAATTATTTGTAACGCTGTCTTTTCGTTATAATCTCTATAATCCCTTTTAGTAGTAACTACTTATTTTGATCCTACGTTATGTTAAAGTAATAATATTGCACTTAAAAGCTTTAAATAATATAAGTCATATATTATTTTCCGATGTGTGTATATTTCATCTTCGTCTACTAAGTATACAGCTGTTTTATAAAAGAAGAGATCACGACGAAAATAACTCACACTTAAATAATCACTAAAATCGAATTGGAAGCAGAGAAACTCAATTGTCGCGTTTTTGGTGCTGCTTTTTTGCTCCGGAATATTCGTTCTCACTTCGGTGATAGATTAAAAATTTAATATCCAGTTCCGTGCGAGTTCGCTCACGAAGCGAGCAACGTACGAAGGTTTCTCGAGGAAAAAAGGCTCTACTTCCGTAGACCGCCGAAACGTTACGTCCTAATTTCGTTTTGTGCCCTTTATGCGTTTTTTTTGTCTTTTTCTTTACGCTCACAGTTGCCACTTTTGCACAAACATCTTAATCTGTAAGCATTCTAATAGAGTACAAGAAATACAAGATTATAAATTATAATAAATTATAATATTATATTTCTAATAATAAATTAGAGAATATTATATTTCTACATTTTTTGTAATAAAAATTTATTGCGCTTGGTATAAAGCTAATCTAGAACGTAAACTTCTTTATTTCTACCCAATAGATTCAAGAGTTCCTAACAAAAATTTTCAATACACCCTACTGCTAAGCAAAAATCATTTTGAAAAATGATCGTGCATTACATATATTTATCTGGAGAATCGATATTATTGGATATATTACTTCAGATTAGTCACTTTGTACAGGATAATAACTGCTATCGATTTATTTTAATTGCGACACTTTGTACTGCTTTCACAGATGCATTCCATTCTCTTTCTTTTTCTCTTTCTATCTCGTAGGACGCATTCTCTGACAATGGTCAATTCGCAAGCATGTACATACATATGTGCTCGTGAAACACCGTATATGCGATCGAGCGTTCAATAAAATCGCACAGACTGGCCGCGCGTTATCCACTTTAGCGAATAGTGGCGTGGAGTGGATGCCAAATTGAAGTTTCGAATTAAACCGTCCAGATGATTCGTCTCATCTGCCGGGGTTGCTTTAAGGTTTGCGCGCACAATTTTGTTTGTCGGCAAACATGACGCCGTAGAGACTAACTGATTTTAATGTGGAATTATGGTCTCCCGAATTAATTTGTCGATTCCTGCACCGCCTCGGGGAGCGAAGCAACGAAGCGGAGGCGTCTGAAAGAGGATAACTACGGTGATGAATATCTAAATTACTCATTACTGAACTTGTCCGTCACTCGAGTCGCTTGATTACACCTGAATAAAAGTATAACGATGAATAAAACTTTGACTTGTAGTTCAGTGAAGTGATAATTGACAACAGCGGTAAAAATGCTTTGCTATAAATTAATACTATACTAATTACTTGTTAAATATGCCTAATTAGATTACAGTGAAAATTATTTATAGTGCTGATTAACTCTCCGTCTGCAATCTGTTTTGAGAAAATTTTATTCAAGTTTCTCCGGAATAAAGGAGGAACGAATCTTCTAAAATATCTCGTAATAGAGACATTGAAAAATATAACTCTGAATTTTTCCACTTTTTTTGAAAATCTAATCCAGAACATTAAAAAGAAACTTGGACCAGACAAAAAAGATCCTGATTACAGACGGAAGGAGTAAAAATATAATTACAGACAGAGAGAGTTGAGATCAATAAAATAATTTATAACTGAAGAAATCTTAATGCCATTCTACACAGTGCAAAATGCGCATAGTATTTTTCTTGCAAAACACAAAGTGTCGCGTTGTTTTATTTCAAAAAACCCGTATCTCTGATTCTCTTTGGGGATGGATAAATCGCAGTCACGTGTTTACCGGTCATCTTCCCATCCAGCGGCGATGTCTCGCATACGAGGTGGTAGCTTCCGACGGTGGTGCAAAATTTTCGCGATTTCGTTTGACGCACGACGGCGCGAAAAAGTGCATTCGCGCACCTATGCACTGAGGTAACTGCATTCAACGCACGTCCCGCGAGTTTATCTCGGCAAAGAGGGGCTGACATATTGGGATCGTTCTGGTCGTCTGGCCGCGTTTATGTACCCTCTGCGCGCCAGCTCAGTACCCCAAATGGGATCGTCCTTTTAGTTCTTTCTTCATCTTCTTTTTTCTCCTGCTCAAACGTAATGTCTAGCAGTTAAGTCACTTCTTAAGTCCGTGGCTATCACTTTCAACTTTTTTTCTTTCTATTTCTATTACATCCATAATGATGAAAAGTGTAAAAAATCAGAGCAAATATGAAATTTCAATATTTCTCAGGTATTGCATTGTATTTTAATTAGTCATTAACCCGGGAATAGTCATTTGATTTTATGTAAACTTCGCATGAAATTGCTGCATGTATAAACATTGATAAACAATCAATGTTTACTGATAATTCGTTTCCTGAATCGAATAGCTGATATTGAAACGTTACTAATACGATGTTATCTGTTGTTAATCATACAATCGAAAGACAATTTCGTAGAACATATCGATAAGCACGTTAGCGCGCAAAAACATGGTCTACTGAAGCCGTTTGAGGATTAAACGATATTGCTGAATCTAATATTGCATTGAAAAATCATGTTATGTCTCGCGATAATGGAAACGCTGGCCATTTGCCAGACAACATAACGTTAATCCCACGACAAAATTGCAGATTTTTAAAATTTTGTTCTAGAATTGCTTGTCGTTTTTATTTTATACGCGATTAATGATTGTCTGTATTTATTGTTGTTTGTATATTCGATAGATCTGTATTGAAAGATTAAAGAACAGCATCTGTGTTATGCAAATAATACAAATGTGATAAATATAGAGTTTTGTTATTTATTCATTAATCTTAATTTATATCTAAATCTATTTTTATCTATACGTTTATCTATGATATCCAGACAACGACTATAATTATGCTATTTTCTCGTTACAGGTGTAGGATGAAACAATGGAGACAGGATCTGCCACCGACTTCCGTTATAATTACTTTCCACAACGAGGCACGGTCTACACTACTCAGAACTGTCGTCAGGTAAGTTAGAAACAACTTTGTTTTATGTAAAATGTAAAACAATTACGCTCAACATTTAAACCTATCATTTTTTAACTTGTTATTTTATATATTTTGTATGTAAATAGATAAAGAAATTTGCACATTTATTTCTTTTTTGTTTCAAATGGATGAAATAGAAAATAATTATATAAAGTAAATAATGATTATTTAATCATTTTGTAAAAACAAAAGGATTAAATAAATTCTGCAAATAAAGTATATATTTAATATGCGAATATCTCTGCAATCAAATGTAAAGTAATTGTCCATGGGCAAATTCTCACGCGATCGTATAGATAGATGGTACGTACGGCATGGCGATCTCCAATTCTCGATGCATCAACGAGTTGCGGGAAGCGCGTGAGGATTCTCAATTCGAAAGTGGGCGATAGCAATGGAATTTTCTAATCGTCGTTCCATCGTTTTATTCCTCATGTTTATTATGCGCTCGTACACACGGACGTGACGAACCAAAGAATTCGAAAGATCTTCGATATAAGAAGAATATCAGAATACGAAGAAATATCATTTTGCTTCTTTATTCTGATGGATAATACAAAATTGACTAATGATGATTTAATTAATTTTATGTCAACAGTAAATTTTTAATTTGTTAAAATTACAAATGAGACTTTCAACTTGTATTTATATTTTTCTAAAGCATCTCGCATTTTTTATGTAATAAAGAAGAAATAAAACGAAAAGAATAGGTGTTAAACTTAATTTCTGCCGTTTTTCGTCTCCAAAATTGATTTGTTTCGAAGGGAAGATGAATGAATACCTTAATCAAAGGAGTTTCCTCCATTTTCTACTTTATTACTAATTAATAATACTTTATTAATAATACTTTGATTAAGGTATTTCCCTTCGAAACAAATCAATTTTGGAGACGAAAAACGGCAGGAATTAAGTTTAACACCTAATAGATTTTTTTTCAGAGATTTATTTCAGAGGTTTTACTAGTTCTTGCTTAACCATGCAGTTCTTCCAATTTTATTCTTCAACTTTAGCGATTAAAATATTTCGTTTTGTACTTTTAACTAATACTTTTAACTGATTCTATCCATTTTATTAGTACGACATTTATCGTCTATTCAGAGACAAATCGCTACATTTTTTTCATAACGCCTTGTATTAATTAAAGCATTTTTTTTATTACGCGATATCCCGCTGAAGGAAAGTACGAGCCACATTACTCGCCGGAGGTAACCTTCGTGCAAAAGTTGCTCGAAGTTCTCTCGTCGAACCGGAAGAAGGAAGCAGGCAAGAGTCGGAAAATTTATTTAAGTCCGTAACATGGCGGCGTCAAGAAAATATATCGGCCCTATCGCGTTGGGTCGATGAAATTAAAAGGAAGTCTTAATTACCGCGACGAGGCTACATTTCACCACCATCTCGATGCAACGCGCGAAATTCTGCGCGATCGATTTCACATCTTGTCAAAGTTTTTTTTTCAAACATTAAGCGATATATACGATATATCTTAATAACTGAGAAGAAATTTAGAAAATATTATTTTATTATTTTATCGATACAATCACAATAAAATTATTGACATTCACGATTAACTGAAGAAATAATCATAAAGTTAAACTTTTTCCATCAATATATGTGAAGATAGTTTTAATTAGTGGAAAGAACTCTAATTATTTGCGACACACAATCCTCTTAACTCTAAACTCACGAACAGAATAGGACGGGGCAATACGAGAACGTTCAAACAAGGGACAAGTGGTGCACTAAGTCTTCGAAACTTTGATAAAAGATTCAATGGGACAATTCCCGAAGCTTCTGTTCTTCTCTTAATCTCAATTTATTCGACGTTAATCGACCGGAAAAATTTATATAGAAGTGAATGATAGTAATTCAGCAAAGAAATGGCATATCGAGCTTTTAAATTAAATCTCGCGAAAAAGCGTATTACGTTAAAAATTGATCTTACGTCAATAATAGGGAGTTTTTGCAATAACGTGAATTCAGATACGGTGAACGCTAAAGCCATGTTATCCTTTTCTTAATTAGTTGTTAAGAAGAAGATAACCTGACCTTAACGTTCACCGTATCTGGATAAACGGTATTGCAAAAACTCCCTATTAACATTTAAAATATTGCCGTAATTAACATAAAATGTATATAATGAAAAAAATGATAAAGCATTGTTGCGTATCATTTCTCATATTTAATTTGCTATCCGTAAAATTTCTGAAATTATATTATAAAATAATAAAAAGGTTAAAATGGTATAGCAGTATTGGTAAATGTATTGAAAAAATTAATATGTAACTTTAAATGGAAAGTTTTTACTTTTGCTTTTAGTGTGCTGAACAGAAGTCCCGAACATTTAATCAAGGAAATCATTTTGGTGGACGATTTCAGCGACCATCGTAAGTAGTTTTATATATTAATTTATTAGTTTTAATTTTTCGAAAAATGTAATATTATTTACTTCTAAGTAGATTTTAAATTCTTTACTTAATTCATAAACTATATATAATGCACAACAAATAATACGAAATGAATCGTAATAAAATCTGATATACAGAATTAGGAGTGAATGAATTACTCGCGAGGATCAAGCCGCTACGAAGATAATACTGCATACAATATTTAACGCAATTTAATGTAATTAAAATGTTAATTATATGTATATTTATATTATACATAATTATGTTGATCGTAATATTAAACACAATTACAGAAAATTGTGTTTAATATTACATTTCATATCATGTTTAATATCATTAAAAGATAACTTGTGACTATTTCATCATTTATGACGTTTACCACTTTAAACAAAGTGTCATTAAATCATGATTTTGGAATTTGAACTCTTTTACATGCTTAATACTTTCAATCTGAAGTTAATATTTGCTTAATAAATAATTATTTGGATGCTTTGATTGAGTAATAAACAGATGACAACATTTTTAGAACAATAAATATTTTACAATAAAATGCAAAATGAGTTCAATTAATGTAAAATTAAAAATGTTATATAACAAGAATACAGAACAAAGATTGATTGATTTGTTTGCAGCTGAGGACGGTGAGGAGTTATCGCGAATCCATAAAGTTCGTGTGATCCGAAATGAGAAGAGAGAAGGTCTAATGAGATCGCGTGTCCGTGGTGCGGATGCAGCTACCGCGAATGTGCTAACGTTTTTAGACTCGCATTGTGAATGCAACGCCGATTGGCTCGAACCGCTTTTGGAAAGGGTAGCTGAAGACCCAACCCGAGTGGTATGTCCTGTGATCGATGTAATCAGCATGGATACTTTCCAATATATTGGTAAGTATCAATGAAAATCGATATTCTCTAAAATTTCATATGTTTTATACATGGAGAAAAATGTAAAGTAACATGCACTAAAATTTTAGTAAAGTTTATGGAATTGGCAGATCCATATAGGGACAGGCGCTCACTTATATAAAATTTACTTTACTTTTCTGGTAAATCAGCAATTGTCGTATAACCATATTATAAAGTACTTTTTACATTTTGTAAAATAAATTTGGAGAATTGTACAGTCTTGCATGGTTTACTTTACTATAAGGTAATAATCACTTGGTTTGCTATAATTGTAATGTATAATTGTAACTTTTTACCTTCAATATTTTTACTTTCAGGCAAGTGAAATTTGTCATAAATTCATCAAAAATAAATAGCCAGAAAAATATTACTAGTCTTGTAAAATAAAAATTTCTCAACCATTTTTCTCCGTGTATAGCGATAATTTGTACTCTCATGTTGTAAATAGTTTGATATATCTGAACGAAAAACAATTTTATCTCGTTTCTAGGAGCTTCCGCCGATCTTAGGGGTGGTTTCGATTGGAGTTTAGTCTTTAAATGGGAATATCTCAGCCAGACGGAACGACAGGCGAGACAAAAGGATCCGACACAAGCCATTAGAACCCCTATGATTGCTGGCGGACTGTTTGTCATCAACAAAGCGTACTTTGAGAAACTCGGCAAATACGATACTCAGATGGATGTTTGGGGTGGTGAAAATCTCGGTAGGACTATTACAGTTTTATGTACAAAATACAAAGTATTTGGAAATTTCACAGAATTATACGCACATTCTTGTGTATAATTAAATTCTTTCAACCGCATTGTTCTTTTACAGAATATGCAAAAATATTTTGTTTGAATATTTTTGCATCAGCACTATATGTATATTTATATTCATATCTATTTTCTAAAGGTAATATTATTTATTTTAACAAAATTGTAAATATGCTTTGAAAGATTACATTGTGGTGGTCAATGTACTTTTACAAAAACTTTGTTACAAGGCACGCGCAACTCATGATGAATATTTTGCAGCAGAATAAACTTTTTATTGGATCAATACAGTCGAAAGTTATAATTTCTCAACAAGTTTTAATGAGTGCTTCCCATTAAATTTTATTAAAAAGCATTATACCGGTGTAAATATTAGCTCATTCATCACTGTATCAGACAGCTGTGCAAATAAATGCTTGAAAATAACTCAGTTCGAAAGTTCGCAGAGAATTGCGGTTGCTTTCTCAATACAATTTCTATTCATAGCGCATAATAAAAATTTTTTATTTAATTTAATTTTTCATAAAAAATCAATTTGAGAGATAATTTTATATTAAAATTTATTCTGTGAAATTAAATTTTAAATAAGATTTATATTTAAACGTTTAATTAAAATGTAATACATTTATAATGCAAAATTAATGTGTGTCACAAAACTTTTTACTTGAAAGTTGTCAGAAAAGTGTTGTATCTATTATTACACTTTTCAAATACGAAGAAAACGGACTCTTTGACAGAAACTACCATCTTGTGTGCAGTTTGTAAGAACTTTGTGGAAAACACGGCAAGCAAACCAATATATGTCGGAAGTGTGAAGTTAGAAATAACTGCGACCCCATTTCGGACAGAAGAGAAATTGTTGAGTTTCTTTGGAAAAGTCTAACGCTATTTCAGTTTAGCATAACTTTGATGAAACCTCTACATTAAAATAGTATTTTTCAATAGCTAGCAAACCTTTGCAAGTATATTTTAAAATGTAATTTTATATAGATTTTTATTAAAATCAACCATTTTTGAAATATTCTACATGAAATATAAAATAATATAACTCTTTATTTTATATAGAATATAATTTAACTTGTTATTTTACATAGAAATGATAGATATTTTTTTAACATTTTTTAAATATTTAATCTGTAACACAAGACAACCTACGAAAGGAATAATACGAGACAGTGTGATAGAGAAGGAAGTTTATGCATTTTCTCTTTCTATATCCTTGGCATCTTTGTTCTCACGTTGAACATTTGTACCTACTGCGTGCACTTGTAACTTTCTTTTAGAAATATCGTTCCGTGTGTGGCAATGCGGTGGCAGCTTGGAGATTATCCCGTGCTCACGTGTGGGCCATGTATTTCGTAAACGTCATCCTTACTCGTTCCCCGGAGGCAGCGGAAACGTGTTTGCTCGAAACACGAGGCGCGCCGCCGAAGTATGGATGGACGACTACAAGCAGTTCTACTACAACGCCGTACCGTTAGCACGAAACATCCCTTATGGAAAGTAAGTCTGGATGCGCACTGACGTCTCAATTAAACTTTAGGCAATACTCTAGCTGATTTTCCTCCATTTAATCGTAACTATTATTTAACACCACATTAAAGTTTGTGATAGATCGAACACATGGATATGCACACATAACAATTATTTTTTTTAATTTTAAATTGTAGTCTAGGTATATTTGTTAAGTTAAAGACAATATAGAGTGTTTATTTGGAGGATACAAAATTATGTTAATTATACGAACAATTAATTATCTTTCAGCATACAGGATAGAATGGAGCTGAAACGAAGACTACATTGCAAGCCTTTCAGTTGGTATCTGAAGAACGTATACCCTGAATTAGTTATACCTACGAGTGAGGGTGGTCCAGGAGGATCTCTGAAACAGGGTACTGCCTGTTTAGATAGCATGGGCCATCTTCTTGATGGAAACGTCGGTCTTTATCCTTGTCACGACACTGGTGGTAACCAGGTGAATATTTTTTAATTACATTAAATGAGATTGAATGATAATTGAGATCCAGTCAGTCAAGTGTGTTTGAATAAATTTTGCAAAACGTCTACTGATAAATTTGTCAGTGGGAAGATTATAAATTTGACACTGTTATATTGAATGCTGAATAGAATGCGACAACGAATAGGTATAACAGAATTTATTTACATAGCTTGAAATTGGTGATAGAAACCGAGTATGCAAATTGATAGCAGAAATTGAGTAGAACTTGCATTCGACAGGTTCTGTTTGATTTCTGTCGCCAAGTTGCTGTCAAGTTCTGCTATCAAGTTGTATGTCGACAGGATCTACTGGCAGAACACGAGCTTAATATGGACACAGATGGTACCAAATCTGCTGAATTTTTCTGTTTGAATTTGCTGCCAATTTACTGGCATTCTAACAGTTTGTCTATTAAGTAATTATTTTAAACAATTTTACAAAATCAACACGTTTTGCAGGAATGGGGCCTCACGAAGGATGGCTTGATCAAGCATCACGATCTCTGCCTGACTTTACCGGTGTACGCCAAGGGTACGACGCTGCTAATGCAAATCTGCGACGGCAGCGAAAACCAGAAGTGGCGACACATGGAGGGTGGTCTGATACGCCATACCAGAATCCCCGTGTGCGTGGATTCGCGATATCACGCGCAACGTGGTATCACGGCGGAGAAGTGCGACTCGAACGCAGAAACGCAGAGGTGGCATCTCTACAATCACAATCACTAGCTGATATGGTTGCGGTGAACACGTTCACTCGCAGACTCTCTCTTATCGCTACACGCCACGATGTGATCACCGTATAACGAAACCCACCACGTCAGAAGTGCGTTATATTGGGACTGACTGCGCGCGAGCGGATCGATTCAGTTACTTATCGTAGACCGACGTAATCTTCGTGACCGCAATTGTGGCTCTTCACGATCTCTTTTATGTGGTGTCGATGAAGAATCCTTTTACCACACTGACTTCTCGTTCGTGAATTAAGACTCGGATGGTGGTATATTTGGATATATATAGAAGAAATTTGAGAAATTCCCTCTATTAATGCTACAAAAAGTGGTACACGCTAACCAAAACGGAAATAATTTCGCAAAAGAAAGTGAAAAACTGTTTTAAGACTGCTTGATATATGTGACTCTAATCAACAATCTTTAGTTTCTACATCTATAAGAATTCTATCGCTTCCGATCGTTTTCTTAGACACTACGTCATCCTACTTTTACAATGACGAATGATTAACCTGATAGGATGATGTCTCGCGATCGATGTGTGATAAGTGTAAAATTATTTATAATATAATATATAAAAAATATGGAAGCGTGTGTATGAACGGTGATGCAAATGGAAATTGTGTAAGATTTTGGTACTGCAATCCGATTATGTATACTGTTTCAAATATCGAATTTACAAATTGCGGTACTTTGTACATTGTGCGATTGATTTAAACAAACGAAAATCATATAGCCACTCTTAACATTTTTAGCTTTGAAGAAATCCATAAGACACAAAAATTTCTAATTTTTGAAGTTCAAGGTGTTATAAAAACTGAGCTTTCATATTTAAAAAATAATTGGGAGTGCATACGCGATGAAATACCGTGTATTTTATAATTGCCAGATGATTCATTTCTCTAAGAAATTACACAAAGATTGAAAGAAATATAAAGTATTACGATTGGGCGAATAATTCTTCAATTCACAATATCTTCTCAAAATTTATACACAATATAGACATAAGTACTTACACACAGAGTTTTCTTAGAACTTTCGCTGATAAAATTTATGTATTTAATTAAATCATGTAATATGTATTTAATTTAGAATTATTATATCATTTAATTTTCAACTAAATTGAAAATTGAAAGAATGGATTGAAAGCAAATCTATAAAACGGTATTAATACTTTTAATGGAAACTAATGAAATTTAATCATTACTGAAGGAGTGATAAAAGAATAATACAAAATCGAATTATCTCTTCTTTTTTTTATATAATATAATAAAAAATAACAAGAGAATTCATGGAACAAAGAAGTTGATTAGAAATTCAGGCATTTAAAATAGAATTATAACATTCAATTGATTTTTCAGTGCAATCTAAGCTGACAATGTCTTTCGTATGTATATTTTTATTAAATCCATAAAAAAAGATTTAATAAAGGTGATATCGAGTTATTTTTAGTACAGTTACGTACTCGAGTGTCTAATCGAGGGCAGTTCGTCTTTTTTTATATATTTATTTACGTGCAATTTTTTAAATAAATAAGCCAAAGCTTTTACACTTGGCTTTATTTGTTTTAAGTAATTGATAGTTTTATCACAAATACCATTTTGAGATTACGCTTTTATGCAAATCGCGCGGAGAAGTTTTTCGCTATTTAATCGGGGATATACGCGCAGAACCAGTTATAATTATATTACGTATCGATGTACACCACACCGTTTAATTAAAAAAACTTAATTTTAATAAATTTTAATGAAGTATACATAATTTCCGTATCTATTTAAAGAATTTGGAAGATACTTTGCAATTGTACTGAAGCACAGATATAAGAAGCTTCTCAGCGATTGAAATCGCTATTTTGACCGGGCCCAAAATCATGTTAGGTTCAATATAATGCGTATTCTTTTCATCTAATCTTAGTATACACGGCGCATCTAAATCCGCGAATATTCTTCTTCTCAATCAAACAACAAATCGCGATGAACAAAATGCTTTTCCTTTAAAAGCATGCGTAAAAAAGAGATTTATTTTTGTAACTAACTGTATACTTACTTGGTTGTGCGAATAAATGAAAATCGCGGGATGTATGTGAATACTTAACATATTGTAGCTCGGTAATACCATTTTAAAAATGTGAATTTCTACTTTTTAAAAGCATGTATTAATTCTCAAATCTTCCAACTTAAATATCTTTTCCAACGTTGGGATTTAACGCTTACTTTGAGCCAATATCAGAAGTTCGATTTCTCGATAAAAATTAAATTATGAAATCGAAAATTCTTTCCCAAGAGAATAAACCGAATCTAAAATAAAACTGCAGTTCCATATGGATCCATTACTCGTCTACAACATGTTAAGTAAAAATCAAGATCGAAGCTGACGCAACTAATTATAGCAATACATATTAGCAGACACAGTCTTTTGTACACTTATACTTTCCGACGATAATGTCTTACTGCCGTCTCTTCGCACTGAGACTATAAATATCGCGAAGTGAGATGAATAATATCGTATATAAACTTTTGTATAATACACACGGGCATCCATATTACATTTACGCTAGCTGTTGTAGCAAAATCATCTGTTAAGACATTCTTTTGATATCGATATTGTATGCATAGAACGATAATATACTTTTAATGTAGATATAATATGCGACCAATAAAATTGGCCGTGCCCTAATTAAACGATTGCGATATTATAATAATCTCGAGACGCTCCTAAAAATCAAAATGTCAAGAAAATTTACTGATTTTTATCGTTTTATTATCGCAATAAGAACGTCTTTAGTCTTCCTTTAATCAGAGTACCAGCTGACACCGATATATATGTAGATAGTAAATATGTACACGGCATATCTCTATACGCGTATCATTATCGCGTTTCCTTTCAACTGCAGATTCTTTGAAGGATTCCGACTAAGTCAACTTTCCTTTAGTGCGAGATTGAAAAGGAGGTATAATTACGGAGTTAGTTAACATTGGAATTAAAGGATTTTGCCGTACCTAGCTTCAGCTGCGTACGTAGAAACTTTGTTTCCAGATAATTTTAAGACGGACTTCGCTCAATAGAGAAATAATTTCAAGCTTAATTAACGGAATATTTAACTTTTAATCAAATGCCTTGGCAATTAAATCTGACAATTAGAGAAAGTTACAGTGCTTTCAACGTTAACTGCTAAATAAAATTGCGCTTTCAAACTCATAATTGTTAATATCGCTTTTATCAAGACAAAAATTTAATTTAATTTATTATATAGAAAAAAATATGCAGAAAACAACAGGATATCGAATTATGTGTATGCCTGGATAAAAATACAGATATCCTTCATACTTAATTATGTTTCATATAATTCGTAAAAATTGATAAGAATCGTTGTAAATAATTATGTATATTTCATTGATTATCTCCCTCCCGTCCTACTTAAGTCTTAACCAAAAATATTAAGCTTATTAATCATTATTTAAAGTTTTAATTAAGAAATTGATTTATGGCTTCTATTGTAAATTACTTTTGTTTCAAGAACCCTTCAAACTTATGTATATATAAATAAAAAAAATATAGATGCTTAATATTTTTGGACAAGGCTACACTTCGAATAGCTTCTTTCGCTGTTAGTGTGAATACTTATATATCGCTTCCATGCATTTCTCGTAAAAGAAAAGAATCGCCACACACAATCGTACTTCATGTATCTGTAAATAAAAATTATATATACATATATATTTATAATATACATAAAGACAACTTAACGAATGTCGCGTACTTCCAAGATCGGTAAAAATGTAAAATACTGGGCGACTCTCGGTCTTATAATTTTAAGTATATATATATAGTGGATAACCAATCAATGTTAATATTCGTGTGTCCAGTAATATGAAAATTTATACTCGAGAAGCGAAATTGTGGTGCCGATAGAATAAGAGCGCTGTACATTGAATGAGCATTTACATCCTTGTCATATATAAATACGATGCATTAGTGCGATATTTTGTCTGATAAGAACAATTTTAGAAATCAAGAAACAAGCGTCAGTTCGGCATCCGCTATTTTCAAATTACAATAATTTTGCTGTAGGATTTGAAATGGCGTTTGCATTGAATCACGCAAGGTGCATATTGAAGATGTTATATACTTGGAATAAAATATCCTCATCAAAACTAAGCAGAATTGAAAGTAGAACTTAAAGAAACAGAAAAGTATGGTAAATAATTTTCGAAATATCATTCTTTAAAATTCTGTTTCATATATTTTAAAATATGCAGAATATATTCTGTAAAAGATTTAGCAGAAAAAATATTGAAAAATTCTAGGTATATTTGTCTTCAAAATGTTAAATTAAAATTTCCTCTGCTCTATATATATATTTTGCAAATGTAAAATAATTATATATATATATACATGTTAAGAATGCGATAATACAATAATTATATAAAAATGAGTTTTTCTAATAAAATAACGGGGTATTTCCGTAAATTTATATTTGTGTAACAAAACTTAATTTCTTATATCTCTTTATACATCGTACTGTCATTAATGTTTAAAAAATGTCCATTTTATTTTGTACTATGCTTTTTCAATCCTTGTTGAACTTTCCTTTTTATTTCAGCAATGTCTATATCAGTCTTTCTAGTTTCACTTTCAACAGATTTTTCTTCAGGTGGTACAAATGCTTGTGCTCTACGCTCCTGCCTCTTCTTAATTGCCTCTTCGTGTTTCGCTTCCAGTTCCTTCTTTCTCTTCGCCCTCTTCTGTTCCTCCTGTAAGAAGTATTCACCAGATGCCATTGCCTTATCAATTTTGCTTTCTTGTTGAGGCGGTGGGAATGGAGTGTACGGTTTCTTCTCCCTCTTCTTCTTTGGTTCTTTGCGCTTACTTATATTCTTGCTGGTATACTTGGGAAGATATCGTTCCCAATTCTCATTCTTTAATTTTGGATTTTTAGACAGTTCTCGTTTAAGCATCAATGTCTTGAGGCTATAAACTGGATGAACGTTCTTCATAGTATCTTGTACTATTTTTCTCACTTGTTGTACACCTTTATAAGGTCCCAGTGCTGAAACAGTTTGGCCCTGAACCACGACGTAACAATTAGTTAGCAGCTCAATGGATTTCAAATTACATCCATTTGGTCCAATAAGCCTTTGTCTCCTCTTGACAAACTTCTCCTTGTTTCTGACAAAGGAGGATATCTTTATGATATCTGCGGTGATGTCATCCTGGAGAGCTTTAGCAGCCTGCTCAAAGGGAACTGAACGAGCCATAAGCTTGATCACGTCACGTGCTTTGATGATGATGTACGGATCCCAAGTCTTCCTTGTAGTCTTAACTGTCATGCTTCCTTCAATGAGATCCAGCTCAGCCTTGATGTGGTGCTCGTCTAACACTTTTTGAATCAGGGGCCAATGTTCCTTCAAATATTGCTCCCGGTATTTTGGAAACATCGTCGCAAATGAACTCTCCACGAGAAGACGATGTGGATTATCCTTTTCTTTAAATTCTGGTATTTTCAACGACCACGCATTGTCGATCGGTCCGGTTTTTTCCGATTTCTTCGAGCTACTCATTCTCGTGCGATTCAGAGAATGATAGCGAATCCAATCACTAATGTAAATGCGTTAAATTTTTTTTTTTAAGTATTTTGCGAATAAAGGGAATCAATATACTTTCAACCTTTCCTTTTAAGGATTTTTTCTTGATTCCTTGGATGGATTTCGATGTTTAAAGGATTCACAGTTGTCACAGAACCATGTGTAACCTTTTAGGTTATGTGTAGCACTCGCGTCGATTTTCTGAGTTTTCTGAAATTTGAGAGCAATCGACCAGTGACGTCAAAACAGTGTTGCCAGGTGCTTTCGTCGATTTTCCCCTAAAACAACCTCGGAATCTCCCTAAATCTCCCTAAGTGAGCTCCAAAAAAACCCTAAATTCCTCCCTAAAATTGTCAAATATATTCAAAATAAAATAACAATGGACCTTTTACAATAAGCCGTAAGTCAGAACGTCAGAAATCTCAAGGCCATGGCACATAAAAAAACTTAAGGCGTAAAGGCCATTCCACACAACTTGCATAGTCGCATAAACATGTGCATAAAGAAAATCATCCAATCATAGTTTACGTTTGTCTTTATGACAGAAATGTGATTGGATAATTTTCTTTATGCATATGGTTATGCGGCTCTGCAAGTTTGTGTAGAATGGCCCTAAGACTTAAGCAGTAAGCGAACCGACCAATCACAATAGAGACCGTAAGACCATACGTAAGCAATAGCGAATCCAACATGTTGATTTCGTCAAGGCCCGTCTACAATACAAGGAGTAAGAAGTAAGAGTAAGAAATTGACCAATCACAGTCGAATGTGAGAAGAATAATCGACTGTGATTGGTCAATTTCTTACTCTTACTTCTTACTCCGTGTATTGTAGACGGGCCTTTACTGCTTAAGTCTTACGTCTTAAGTTTTTCTATGTGCCATGGCCTTTAACCAGTATTAACCAAGTCGTTCAAGTTGACTGTTGGCCAACTTCACCGATTATGACTTAAGATCGTTTAGAACTTCTGACTTGCAGCTTATTGTAGACCACGCATTAGAGTCCTAGATTTATTAAAGAGGCGCAACCAGCTTAAGTCAGTATGACAAAGGTACTAAGGAGAGTACTAAACATGGCCGACATGCTATGAAACTGCCTTTAAACTATGTTAAACAAGATAAGACGTGTAGGATAATGTGAGATAGAATGTATAGGATAAAATGAAATAGAAATATGTCACTAGTACTATAAATGGCTACCAAGTCACGCAATTGATCAGATTGCAACAGCGAATCAGAATGCATAACACCGGTTGCGCCTCTCTGATAAATCTAGGACTCTAGTCTCCCTAAATTTCTCCCTAAGCCTAAAAAATAATCCTAAATCTAGGGAAAAAAATCCACGATCTGGCAACACTGTGTCGAAACGAAACTACCATTTATTCCTAGTTTCCCACCAAAGTTATTTTTTTTTCCTTAGTGCAGAGAGAAACTTGAGAGAGGACATGCCAGCCCAAAACCTGTAACAGCTAAAGTGCTGCCGCGCATTACTGCCCCATGACAAAATGGATGTAAACTACATAGCTCTGAGGGTAATACGTCCACTTTTCTGAGGGTAATACGTCCACTTTTCAACTCCAGATGATAAATCGATACTTAGTTCGGACATAACCGTTTAATTACTTTCAGATAAAAGTCTTTTGGTAGAGGTCTCTCTGGTATCAGAAAGAAACCTGAGAGAGGTCATGCCGGTTTTGTTCCTGTTACGGATATCTTTTATTTTTTTTTTTAAATAAAATTTAATTACCCGATCGCGAAATTTATTTAAGTGTCATTTAATTTGTAATAACTTAATTTTTTAATTTAGATGGTTGTGGTTATCCCTACCTATCCATACTTATTATCCCTACCTATACAGTCTCTATCTATCCATACTTGTCCTACTTACTCGTATTTTCATTTATTCGCGTCATATTCACACTTTTCTTCACTCATGTATTCCTACCTACGTTACCTACTTTATAAGTATTCAATAACACCGCGAATACATGTAATACGTCAATGGTTGCATTCATCAGAGAAAGTAGCTTTTCAATTGTTGTAAAAAATTTTTTAATACAATTGATTCCTTATGGATTTAAATGTATAAACCAATCACATATTGAAGAATTTTACAAGAATTGCAAAAAGCTGCTTTCTCTGCTGAATGCAGCTAACGCCTAACCATCTCCTATCGCATGCTGATAAATTCAGCGGGATGATCTAATCGCGATCGTAATAATAATAAATAAGTAAGAAACACTAATTATTAAAACAGGCTTTCAATTTTTAAAATACAAAAAAATTAACAAATAAGAGAGCTAATGAGAGTCAACACGGATAATCAAACGCAAGTTTTGTATATTAAAAAAATCTACAAAACTTGCACTTGATTATCCGCGCTGACTCTCATTAGTCCTGTTATTTATTGGTTATTTTTGTATTTTGAATAAGCAACATTTCAAAAAAATATAAGAACTCGCAATTTGCGAGCAAATTACCCTCCCGAATATTGAGTTTATCTTTATACACTGAGAAAAAAATTTGTTCAACTAACTGCACACATTTAATTGTTCGCAGATTTGGTTAATTCAACAAATTTTATTTATTTAAATTTAACCGTAGTCTACTTAACATTGAACAGTTCGTTAATCAGATTACGATTAAATTCGATTAAATAAAATTTGATGAAATAATCAAATCTGCAAACAACTAAATGTATTTAGTTCGTTGAACAAATTTTTATTCTCAGTGTACATGTTTTTTTTAAAAACTTAAAATGGTGTTACACACCAACCTACTACGTTTAGATACTCTTCTTTCTTCTGGCCAGATTGATGATTCTCACCTTCGTTGCTCGTGGCCAATATTCTGGCATTATATGCCAGAAATCGACAGCAAGGAGAAATATTCCTTTTTGCTGCCGACTGCTGCCGACTGACATTGCCGGCAATAAGCATAAGATTTTACGCTTATATACGATGCGCGAAACACGAACGCGTCGCGAATGGTTCATCAATATCAATGAAATTGACTAAATTGTAATATGAATAATCAATAATAATAATAATTCTATTAATATACAACGAATAAATGTCGCGTTTATTCTAAATATTCGACTAAAAATAAATCTAAATTTAAAAAATCTTTAGGACAATATAATGTTTTTAGGACAATAATGTTTTTATTTCGAAAGTCTCGAATATTAAACTAAATTAAATTTTTAAATATATAAACATTACTATATAAAAAACAAAACTTTAATTTAAAAATAAATTGAAAATGACTAAATCCGATTATTATCCGATATTTACGATATTAAGGAAATGTGCATGTATCTTTAAGGAACATATATAGAATATTCTATCAACCTTTATTTAAGGAGGTTGTAAGGCAAATGCAATATGTTAAGAACTACTTGAAAAAATTACGGACTATTCTAAATTTCATTTAATAATAATACAAAAAAAAATAGAAACAATTGACCATCTGGATAAAAAGTTATTTAAATAAGTAGTAATATTTTTTAAACTTGTACTCTAATATAAATATATGAAAATGTATTATAAAATAATATGATAAAAATCTCAATTTTTTTATATAAATACTCTAGGAATTCAACAATATTTTTGTAAAGTTATCTTGAGATGCAGACATTAATTGTTCAGTAAATAAATAAAATTTGTTATTTGTTATAAACTAATGGTGAATCTCAATGAAACTTTGCATAAGTCATGTTTAGTACTTAATATATTTATATAAAAACATTTAGAATTTTCTTATTATTTTAATAATTTTTGTTTATAACAATAAAACTATTGTAATGACAAATAAAATAAATAACCTATAAAAATGTGTTGCTCAATAAAACCAGAATGTTATGAACACAACTTTCGCATGTATGTAGTTTGTTTAAAGCGAAAATATTAATATATGTTTTATGCCCTTACAACCTCCTTAAATATGAACACACATTGTTTTACGCACGATCAATTCCGCGTCGTTGTCCCGAACATGCATCGCAGACACTTGTCGCACTCGCGCGTTTGAATTGACGAAATTGACGAC
>NW_017296814.1:313996-314341 GCF_001594075.2 Trachymyrmex cornetzi | reverse complement strand
GTCGAAATTATATGAATATATATTTTTGTGCGTATTGAGTCTCATGTGTGTGTAATGTGTTTCAGGTGCAGTAAAGGGAGAAAACGAAAGCGGAGGATGCCTAGCCAATGGATCTTCGAAGTGTCCAACAACGACCGCGAATGAACTTTCCGTCGTCACTGTTCAGACACAAAGGCAAGGCTGAGTAATTGGATGGGAATTGTCAGGTACGCATTTCATTTTTGACTCATTATGTGTCGTCTTGGCATTCGAGATCGTATTTTAGGCAGTAGATTATACAGTCCATCGAAAATTCCGCGCTTGTAACGCTGTTCTACGTGTTTCACGCGACTCGTAGCACGGCTG
>NW_017296814.1:311543-313975 GCF_001594075.2 Trachymyrmex cornetzi | reverse complement strand
GTATAGCGTCTTTCGTCGTAAATTCAAACGCGCGAGTGCGACAAGTGTCTGCTTGTTCGGGACAACGACGCGGAATTGATCGTGCGTAAAACAATGCGTGTGGCAATTGAATTTTTTCACGATCTTGTCGATGAACGTTCGCAATCGTTGTCGAGCTCCGGGTAATTATTTATTAGAATACCATACCCCACCTTTTACATTGTTATTACATTATTATACGTCGGTGGAACATATTTGATATTATTTTATTATTTAAAATATTTCGTGTTAATTATACAATGTGATGTCAAGAGGCAAGAAGTAAAAAGAGGTTTTTACTACACACACACACACACACACACACACACACGGAGAGAATTTTCTTTTAAAATTTACCCTGAAAATGTGGTGATTGTGGTACAATACAATATTTTAAAGATTTTTACCATGCAAAATAATTTGTGCATGTAAAATAATTTGTGCTAATTACAGCTTTGGCTAAAAGTACTAAATATCTTATTAATCATTATTTAATTTTTCAGTTAATAAATTAATTTAAGACACTACTGTTACTGCAAATTATCTGTGTTTCAGAAATTCTTTAAACTTACGTATAATGCCGATCACGGCTCGATAAAATAAAATACGAATTATTAAAAATAAAAAACATAAAATAAGTTTCAGAAACATAATTAAAATACAAAATCGTAAAAATTGGTAAAAAGCAGATACGACTTGTTTAAAATAAAAAATATAAAATAGTTTCCGGAAATTTATATAAAATATTAAATAAGAAAATAGTCAGAAGTGTAGTTATTCAAAATAATGAATACTACTCGTATAAATAATTCTTTTAATTTTTTATTTAAATTGTATACTTTAATTTTCGTCGCTTTTACGAGTATATAAAAATTTTTTAATGGTTCTTACTGTATCTTGACATTTTTAGAAAGTATTTGTAAAGTTGTATATTTATTTCAAATTATATGTAAATTGTTATAACTAAATATAGTTAACAAAATGGGAAGTATGTACTTTTTCATACAAAAATGTAAAACCCTGAAACAAAAATATCAACTTTAAGATATTGAAACATACTTTTCCTTTAAATTTTTTGTTTCAGAGTTTTACATTTTTGTATGAAAAAGTACATAAATCCCATTTTGTAAACTATATTTAGTTATAACAATTTATATATAATTTATTATAAATATACAATTTTACAAATACTTTCTAAAGATGTGAAGATATACGTAAAAACCATCAAAAAAACTTTATATAAAATTAAAGTATACAATTAAAGTAGAAAATTAAAGTATACAATTTAAATAAAAAATTAAAAGAGTTATTTATACGAGTAGTATTCATTTTTTTAAATAACTACACTTCTGACTTATTCCTTATTTAATATTTTATATAAAAATTTCCGGAAACTATTTTATATTTTTTATTTTAAACAAGTCGTATCTGCTTTTTACTAATTTTTACGATTTTGTATTTTAATTATGTTTCTGAAGCTTAGTTTATGTTTTTTATTTTTAATAATTCGTATGTTATTTTATCGAGCCATATTTTATCGGCATTATACGTAAGTTTAAAGAATTTCTGAAACACAGATAATTTGCAGTAACTGTAGTGTCTTAAATTAATTTATACTGAAATTAATTATAACTGAAAAATTAAGTAATGATTAACAAGATATTTAATACTTTTAGCCGAAGCTGTATGTAACACAAATTAGGTCTGTTTTTTTATTGCCGCACTTTCTGTACTAGTACACACAGTGCAGCAATAAAAAACAGACCCATTGTTTCATGATATTAAGGAAATTTGCATGTGTTTTATATAAAGAACATATATACATATAATATCTATTCAATACAAATTTATCTTGTCGTAATAAATCAAATTTTTTGTTACTTTATTGATGTAAATTACACGAAATCGACGAAACATATGATAACTCTCTACAAGGCAGAGGGACTTTGATTTGATAAAATTATTAAGTTAGTTATCTTGAACGCCATGAAATACAGCGCTGTTATAAATATATTAATGACTTTTTATCGCGATATTATTAAGTTTTATATTCGTAAATTAATAATTAATAGTAAATACAGTCTAACTGTTGTTAGTATTTATTAATATTTCATTAAATATTGGTTTAGAAAATTTTGTATTATCGTACATATTTTCGACGTTTTCGTATAATCTTGCATTACTAAAATTTTTTAATTAAGGTCCTATATTATCATTTTTATTATATTTTGAACAGCATTGATATTTGTATTGTAAATAATTATTATAATTGTAATGTCGAATTGTATAAAGGAATAATACAAAAAATAATATTAAAAAAGTTATTGCAATTTCATTAGCGAAATACAATAAAATAATTAGACATAAAAATAAAAAAATAAATTAAAGATATACTTACCTGCAAAAACGGGCTA
>NW_017296814.1:182916-311271 GCF_001594075.2 Trachymyrmex cornetzi | reverse complement strand
AAACACAATAGGCACAGGCAACAGGGAATAACGAGCCGTCCAATCAGAACTTTGGGGTATAAGTTCGATATTATAACCCAGAGCTCTGATTGGACGGCTCGTTATTCCCTGTTGCCTGTGCCTATTTCCTGTGTCTATTGTGTTTTCAGCTTTACAGGAAAAAGGCCAAGATGGCCGCTCTCAGGTTTCTCTCTGCTGGGCTGCGTTCAGGAATTATGCCTAGATAACTCTAGGGTGCATGTTTGCTATAATATACGTAACGTAATCTATAGCTTAGAGTTATCTGGGTGTAATTCATGAACGCAGCCCTGGTATAGATTAGGTTAGGCTAGGTTATGGACTACGTTTATTAGCGCCTCTATACATAAAACGTGCATATTGAACTATATAACTACGGATATTTCTGTACGTATATTTGGTGGGTAATGCATCTACAGCTGGTCTTCAATTTTATTGTATAAATTTTATTCAATGTATATATACTCACAGACGGTAAAGTACTGCTATCTATTACTAAAATAGATTTAACTTACTATCAGTCAATTAAATTATTTGATTAGTTTCTGTCTATATATATATAATTATATCATTATATACTTTTAATAATTTTTCCACTCTATAACGTTTTATTACATATATTTACCTTTAAAATTTATGTTACTAAATGGAAAGCATCAATATATAATAACTGATAAATGTATTTTTATTTATTTTTATTGTTAAAACTTAAAATATATTAATTTATTGTTTCACAGAACTATTTTACAAGAATTTATATAATAATTACATGTTTATTTCTTATATTTCACAAAGCATTTTATTTCTAATTCTTGCATTATAACATTATTATAACATACCTTTGAAACAAATAATATTTTTTGAGTTGTGGTACTAAATCTTGCTATAAAATTATTAAAATTAATTCTCAAAATCAGTTGAATGTAGGATTAGAAAATATATAATCGAACTTTTCCACACGCATATTGAAATCATGGGACAGCAAAGATTATCTATGATCCAGTTTATTATACAATTACAATATCCTTCACTATAATTATACTGTGATAAATAATAATTGTAATAATCGTAGTATATCTAGATAACACGAACTATTTATGATTGATATGATTTTATTTATACATTCGCTCTTCCTCTCATATTTTCATTCTCTCCTTCTCATTCACTCTCTCCTCTCTCTCTTTCTTTTTCTCTTTCAGTCCCAAAAAAATCATCCTTTCATCAAAAGATGAGAGGAGATAGTTGCAGACACACATTAGCAGGAAATTTGTCTATAATTATTACAGTCCGCCGACGGAAAGATTTATGAATTGCGACACCGTCGTTCATGATCGCTCCGATAATTCTTAGTACAAAATAGTTAAACGATTTATCGTTCTTATTTGAACGGGATTTCCGATCGTCGCAACGTTTTAAGAACTGTCATACCGTGCTCTTCGCGTATTACCCTTACACGATTATGTTATGCGCCTCGTGATAACATATTACACATCGAACGTTAATAAAACCTATGGTAATTCTATAATTTTCCACGAAGACGTCGAAAAATTGGGCACTTCAACTTAAGATGCAAAATGCCATAAATTGAAAAATACGCACGATTTTCTACTATCCAATTTCACAAGTAAAATTATTTCCGATTAGAGTACAGACATCTTTAAGTACACTCCGCAAATATTTACGCACAATTTGGCTGATTCCAGAAAGATTAATTGTACTCTTCTTAATGTTTCTTAAAATCAAACTTTAACTCAGCTTGTCGTAATTTGGCATTTAATTCTATCAAAACTTAAAGTATCCAATTGCACGTCTTGCGTCGAAAGTATAAATTCTTCTACAAGTAGTCGACTAATTGGTATACCCGGAGCTTTGTAGCTTCGTTTTCTCCTAATTACTGAGAACATCTAGAATCGCCTTAAGCCAAATTATGACGCAGATGGAAATAAAAAGCAAGAGATCGTATAATTTCTGTTCGTTTAAATTTAATGCGCGCTTTATAAAAAATGACTCTATGCAAAAGTTAATTTAGTAATTCAAAATATGTTACTTGAATAATTTACAAATTGTTATACTAATAAATTTTACTCATTTATAGCCGGTATTTATGATTTTTGGCATTGCCAAAAATGTTTGAATAATTAAGAATTACTTCACATCTTAATCCTGTATTTAATCTTGCTTCTTATCCCGTCTGATCGAAGATTGGCTTTAACGCAGATATATATAGCAAATCGAGTATTATCTATTCACTACTAAATTGTATGTACAGTTAATATATACACACACAGATGTAAATGACAGGACGGTAGGAGAAAAATACATTTCTAACGCGACATCACAAATGTAATAAAAAAAAAATTTTTTTCAAAACTAAGATATATAGGCATCTGTCATCGAAAGTGATCCATGCCATAAAAAATATCTTCCCATGTATCTTTTTTTTACAAACATAAACTAAAATCGTAACTTGGAAGGAATAAAGGAGTGAGGAACTACAGAAAATCAAACAAAAAAATGCTGCTGTAACTGAAAGCTCTCTAGCACTTTTATTCTCAAATAATAAAAGTTAAAATATATATAATGAAATAATAATAACTAATAATAATTGATGGGTGTAACTAATACAATAAAATGTCTATCCGTTTGCGCATTACGTCTATTAAACGCATTACAACATATCGAACGATAATTAGCCGACGATGATGCCGTAGCGAGGAGAGGAGTGGGGATCGTATCTCTCTATATCATTATCATATTAATTATCTACAAATTGCTGACGAACAAAAATCGATAACCTTCTCCCCGCCTTTATGACTCTCTTTGCTTAACTGTCTTCTCTTTTCAATTTCCTTTCGAGGTATCGTATTCTCTACCTCCCTGTCCTCTTTTCACTCATCGTCGTCCCCGCGTACCTGTCAACGGATGTGTGACCTTAGGAACTCTTTTTATTCGCGTTTCTCCCTTTATCTTACTATAATTCGCCTTTCTGTCTCACGCGCATGTTTTTGTCGAGAATGTGTTTTCGCTACAGCTTGGTCCACGACTCTGGGAGTTCAGGTTTAAGGATAGAAATGAGATGAAGTATGAAATGAGACAAAAAGAAGCTATCGGATGTTGCTCGTACGTGGTCTAACAGTTCGGCCAGACTCTCGCTGGAAAGAAATTTTCTAACGCATTTGTACAATATTAATCTTCTGTGATTGAACTTATTCAAATAATTTAGAAGAAAACTACGCAATTAAAGTTTTCTATATATATCAAAATACTGTTGTTGCATTTTAAATTATTTTGTAGCGCAACGTAACAATACGGTGGCACCGTGCAAATTATTGAATCATATAATGACAGCATGCGCTTTCCACGTGTAACTTACGTACAGTTAGAAACGTAAAACACTGTTAGATACATAAAAAGTCGTATGGTAATGTACACGACAAGCGACATTAACAACAGTAGCATGTATTGTGACTACATACCAATCTCAATAATATGATGATAATGATGACAATGATTATGATGATAATAGTACATGTTGCTATTAAATCTTGTCCTATTAAATCTTATCTCGTCTTATTAAATCTTTACTATATACAACGTTCGTTTATACATTTATGTATATTTATATATGCATATGTATACGCAGATGCACGTAAAGATTTTGTATATACTATGATGCACAGTCGACAACTTACGTGATGTTACAATAAAATTACTGTATTTATATATGTATACATTCTTACGCAAATTTTTCACGTTGATAATGGAATCTATACACACGCATGAGTTTTAGGAATAAGTATATGATTGGTATATCACGTTTCCTGGCCTATAATCTAAAATCATAGCCCTTAATTAATCACCGAAAGTGTTCGCGGGAAACGGATTGATCATAGCGAGCGTAAATCGAGTCACAGCGGAGAGCAAAAAGTTTCTACCTAGTATCTAATATACCAATAGGAGCCTATATATACAACGAAAAATATATATTAAAATATATTAAATCACTCGTATTAAAAAATACATGACATATCGTGCTGTGTACTTTTACGAATAAGATATAACGTAAAAATCGGAAGCGTTTAAATCTCCACTGCGTCTATCTCGATGTACGAGTGTATATGTACGCTTTATATAGCTCGCCATTTAATGTACGTGATCATATATACATTACGTATTATCTAGGTACCGCATTATGTACAGTATTTTTAACTACTGCTAACTAATCGCTCGTGACTGTCAAAAGTTTTTTCATCAAGGATGCAAGTGCTAAACGTTGCTATGCACGCGGGAGAGCGACGCCGCATGCGATCGTCTTGCATCGCATCCTCGGTAACATTTGGTGGACTTAAATCGTATAATATATACAGCCCTGTGACACAGATATGTACGATACGATGACAGACACGCCTACGTATATCTATGTATGTACAATTGTATTGTCGGATCTCGCTATTTTATCATTGAGACGCTATAGCTCTGTTTGTCGCAGGGAAGTAAAGACATCCTCGAATAAAATTATTTTCAAAAAAGACATCAACAATGAAGAAAAGAAAAAAATGAGTAAAGTAATTTTTTCTGCATCATTTATTGCGATTAGAATCATTCAAACATATGTGTAAATAGATACTTGCTTAATGAAGTTAGTGTTTGATATAACTCGTTCGTTATAGTTTTCGATAATGCTGCAACCAAATTAAATTTATAAAAAATAAGTAATAAGTATTTCCTCGCAAACGACTAATTTTAGTAAATTAGAGTATATGCAAAGGTATTAAAAAAAGTTGTTAATAAAAGATCATCGATCATCTTTTGAAATGATAATTGAAATATATCAGGAGTAATCTATAAAAATTATATGAAATTATACACTCTGCATTTATAAAAATGTTAATATAAACATATGTAGAATTCGTGTTTATATGAACATAATTTGATAATTTTCATGAACAATCGGATTGCAATTAGGAATTGTCAAACTTTCTATTATTAATAACACACGATTTACAAGCATTGACACTAGAAGTACCGACATTTTTCTTACTCATTAAAAAAATTAAATATCTGAATTACTGAAAATAAAGAACCCAAACACAAAGTCTAAAATTATGACATAAAATGTCTTTAAGTCATCTTTTAGACGACTAAAAGACGTCTTATGATCCGATTTTAGACACTTTTTGTTGTCTGGGAAAATGATGAAGAACCAAATATTACATCAATATGAAAGATATAATTATCGGTAAGTAAAAAAAAATTTCAAAATCTTGTATTAAAATCTTATCTTTTACATAAGAAATATACAATCTGAGTGCAAAATATTGAATATACAAAGAACATAATCGGTTCAGCTCTTCTTGAAATCTAATAATGCTTTATTCAAAAACCCAACGGCTCGCATAAAGATACATGATTGGTCTCGTGCTATCGCTAGACGTTATTACACTTTTAAAGCCGAAATACTACCGTATCTTTTGATAATATTATCTATAAAATATAGAAAGATAAGGACTGTTTGATACTTCTAGTGTTAAAGTCAGTTCGTTTTGTTTGCAGATAAATGCAATTTCTGTTCGCCATTGAATAGTTTTCAAATGAGAAAGAAAAACAATACATTCCAACATGATTCACTTTATACGCCTGAAACGTATAAAATTACGTAAAATTAAAGCTATTCCATTAAAAAAATTGTCCTAATAATAATATAATAATCTCTCATAATTGCCTCATATACAGTAAAAAACTTATATAACAAATTTGTACGCGGTTGGATATATTAATTTGCACTATTACAGATTAAAAAGTAAGTTATGTATCTATTTAGGTGTGTAAATATAATAAACATAAACATTTTCGATTGATAAAACGTACAGCATACGACATAAAAAATAACTTATGAACATTTAGCTCGTTTAACTGTTTATGTATAATAAACATAAACATTTTCGATTGATAAAACGTACAGCATACGACATAAAAAATAACTTATGCTGAACATTTAGCTCGTTTAACTGTTTATGTATATTATATTTACGTGTTTATCAATTTTTTTACAACAGTCTTTAATGTGAATTAGTGCACACTAATGCATTCAACCGAATTAATTATTAATTTTCCGTATACTTAAAAGTGCATATTAATATTCATACTGTATGTAATACGCAGCGTGTCTTCGTATACCCTTTAAATGCTTACAACTGCGGATGATTTAATCATCAACATGGATTTAGATTTCTCTTATTTATAGTATTTTATTTAATTTACACCCTCTCGTTCAATCACTCCTCAATTGTCTATAAAATTGATTACATCTTCTTTGGATTTCCTTGTGATTTCTTCATAAATTTTTTATTTCTTGTACGCTATTATCGAATTCCATTTGATAGCCCCATCAGTGATACTAGTTAGTTGTTAAAGTTAAATGCCGAGTTAACTTGTCTATTCTTGACTTTCTTTTCACAGTCAAAATATTAAAATATAAAACGGGATTGAAGAGAAAATCACGAATGAATAAATTAACTCAATGCCAATAAACAAAGAATAGGCAGACTTAGAGATCATTGAGGTCCGATATTCCGAACGTTACCTCGATTAATAGCTTCGAGAAATCAAATCATGGCTAATGATAGAATTCTGGTAGATTGCACAAGCGTCGTGCTTGTTGCTGATGATGATGCTGTTGCTGTTGGTGTGATTGCTGATGATGCTGATGGTAGAGAGTGTCCCCTTGATGGGTCACTTGCTGGTGTCACTCGTGGGACTTGTTGTTCAGTGGATGATAATTACCGCCTGACGAAGTTACTAAAGCGAGAGGTATGGGTGTTGGATGAGGATGCGAGTGACCAGCGCTGGAGGAATGCGTTGTAAGCGCTAAAGGACTGCCAGAGATGGAATTGGCGAGGGAAGCAAATACCGAAGGTGCAGGCGACGTCATTGTTGGACTGCCCATTGCAGCTGTTGGCGGATTGATCCTCTTTTCCTTCTGCCTCCTGGAATATAATTACATGTTGCTTGAAGAGAAAGAAAACGATGCAAAATTTACAATCTATTATCGTAATAAAGAAAAAAAATAAAGATCTTTCCGTATATATCCAACTATGTATATTTACGCATGTATCTGGGAGAGAGGGGAGAGGTTAAATTTCCTCCAAAATTTATGATTAAAAGTTACGATTGACCTATTTTTTCCAATTCAAAATAAATCTTGAAAAAGAAACATTCTAAACTCTAAAATATATTAAAAAAAAAAAACAACTCATTAACGCAAAAAATTGCTGTTTATATGATACATTGACAAAATCCCTTCTGAAAAAAATTCTGGATACGGCCATGTGTATATCTTAACAATTTTAATATCTACCTGTTACAAAACCACACACGAACTACTTCTTTCTCCATCGCAAGACTATCCGCCAGTATGGTTATCTCCTCGGACGTGGGTTTTGGGTTTTGGATAAAAGCCTTTTCGAGAGCCACTCTTACGCTGGTCTCTATCGACGTTCTCTTCTTCCGCCGCCTGCCAATTGCTTCCGGTGTCGTAAGTGGATTCGACAGAGAGTTAGGATTGTTCAATGAATTATCGGCATCCTCTAACCACTTTTGTAACAGTGGTTTCAGCTTGCACATATTTTTGAAGGAAAGATTCAGTGCTTCAAACCTAGAATGCATAACCATTGATTTTGCTCAACTTAGTGTCAATAATCATTTATTTCATTAACTTTAAAATGACGTAAATAAACTACTTTTGGTTTATACCTCTAATCTCTATTATATATAAAAGAAATAATTTGAATAATATATATGTATGTATAAGCTCAATAGTCTTAAAAGAAAAACAACTCAAAAACTCCGAATACAAATATTTTTGAAACATTTTTGTAGCATTTATATTTATTTGAAAATTATATTTATTTAATTGAAGTTTACACAAAAAATATGTTTACCTGGAGATCGTAGTTTGGGAAAAATCGTTGCCGTAAAGTTTGCCCATGGCAAGTCCGACGTCTCCTTGAGTAAAACCAAGCTTGATCCGTCTTTGTTTGAAGGTTTTGGCGAACTGTTCTAACTCTTCGAGGTCCGTTGTTTCCTCCGGCGAAGGTTCTAATCTCGTCGGTTTTACTGCTGGCGGTGTGCTAGGTGGTGGCGATGATCTTTGCGCCAAACTTCGCCCGACCAAATTGCCGCTATTTTGAAGAACTTGCTGCTTCTGTAGCAACTGCGCTGCCGCTTGCACCTAACAATTATAGTTTTTCTTATCAATTTTAAATTATTCCAAAACACACACGAGATGTTTAAGATAATAATCGTTCGCCGTTCTAAACATGCATATTAAAGTTGTATCGAGCCTTTTAAAAGTGATCTAGATATCTCTATAATATGCTCTTATCACTTCTAAAGGAATTTTAACCCTTATTATTACAAAATAATGTTCATGCTTTCGTCCGTAAATAAATTTTGCAATCAACAATGCCTGGATACAACTCTGTCCTAAATCGTACCTGCATGGACTGTGAGCGCGGATGACTCGGTCTTGTCGGGTAGCCACCGCTCTGCAACAGCCCCTGCAAGACGTTGACGACCATTGGTAAAAATCAATAATGGTCATCTGCACTTCATTTCTATTCAAAATAGAAATTCATTTCCGCGGTATCTTTAAAATGCATTTCAAAATGAAATACAGCTTATAATTGATCCGTCATATCTCTATGGTCCTAAATTTCTGTAAACGAGCATTGTGATTCAAAAATACAGCTATGTACCGTCACTTATAGATAATTTTGCGCCCGTCAGTCTCGAAGATAAATGTCTTAGTGTTTTTACGGAACACGGCACGTGTTGAGCGCGTGTACAGGTACGAAAAATATATTCCAAGGGTTGAATCAGTCCGATCGATTATCTTCATCCATTCCTTAGCCATGCGATATTCGATTATGAGAATGAAGGGTTCGCATCACGGGTACGGTATCCCGGATCGGAAAGGGTTCGGGGTTGGTCGCGTGTCGCCGGCATACGAGCAGTTAGTTTATGCGCATTGTGGCCGCGAAGACACCCTACGGAAATGCCTCGAGTTGAGCCACGTGCGGGATCAACCGCGACAGGTTTATCGTCTACGAAAGACATTCTGTTTAACTTTAAGCGGAGTTGATCTCTTAGTGCTTAAGAGACAGGACAGAGATTTAAAAATATTTACAGAAATGCTACAGATAATGCAAGCATTTTTCTACTGTGTGAGAATAACAATTGATAAAAAAATCAAGGCATGCGGTAACTTTTGCGAAAGTTAACAAATCTAAAAAATATTTTGTAACCTGTATGTATATCTAAATATATACATTATATTTTTTTACTTTAATTTACTCGAAAAATCCTTCAAATTTTCATATAACAAATAGTGATACATGTCATTCTATATCCAAAAATGGTTTTAAATATTTTACAATTATTCAGAGCAAAAAAGATCATTTTACAGTAATTAAAATAAAGATAGAAAAAGATCCCTGAAGGACGAAAGATCTCTGAATGAAGAAATTGAACCTTTGTTGCGGCAGATAAGCCACAAAAGTCCTCACGTGGCGCACACGCGTAACCGCCCGCGAAGGGGTTGAAAGGGGCAGGTTGTATTCGGCGCTTTCTCGAATGGAGAAGGTCGTGTGCCTGTCTTAATGCTGCACACGAATAAAAAAAGGAAGGAAGAACACACGGAGAAGGAAGGTCCTTCTGTAGCTAAGAAAGAGAAGGAGCGCGATGAAAAAAGGAAACATCCTGGCCACGTGTGAGGTAACAAAA
The DNA here is from genome assembly GCF_001594075.2 of Trachymyrmex cornetzi. Lineage (NCBI taxonomy): Eukaryota > Metazoa > Arthropoda > Insecta > Hymenoptera > Formicidae > Trachymyrmex > Trachymyrmex cornetzi. The sequence continues at coordinate 301,470 of NW_017296814.1, read as the reverse complement.
GGCGCCCCGGGGCAAGGTGCCGAAGGGCTCTAAGCCCACCTTGTTGCATCGTGCGGTACCTTCTGATACAGACGGGAAATATCTAGGGCCCTATGTGCAAATACGCGTGTACGTGTGCGTGCACAATAAATATATAATACATACGAACGCCGCTGCCCATTAAGTGTGCTAAACCTCGAAGTCGTTTTGTTGATTTTTCCCGGAGACTATAGTTGCACGCGCACGTCGTGATGGATTCTATAGACATTTTTTTTTCGTAAATGCAAAGCCCGGTCCATTCAGATCGCTCGCGAGAAGGGCCGCACAAATGAGAAAAAGGGGGAGAGGGAGCGCATCCAGGAAGCGGGATCGTTTTTCAACGTATCCCCGGATATCGTAGATCGATTCCTCCACCTTCTGTCGATCCGAAAGATCCAACGAACAAATAGTGAGAAAATCGTGGAACGCTTCTTTCATCGGAGGAGGAATGTGTGCTGCGAGACGACTGATAAATATGTCGCTTCTTTTTTTCGGCGATCGTCAGGCGCGGGTTTTAAGGCATACTCGAAACGTGATATTTATCAAGAAAAATCAGGAAATCGCTTTGTATGCTTTTTCCGGGGATGTCTTCAATTATTATTCGTTTTGTAAGCGTTTTCTGATTGTTATATTATTATGATGTTACCAGGTGTATTTTAAAATTCAGATTCCTCAGTAATATCTTTTTCATCTTTGCACAACCGATTTTATACCTAAGATTTTTCAGCTATTACTTTTGCGATAAATTACATTACATTGCATTCCACTTTTTGCTTTCATCAATGCGAAGCAATAGATACGCATAATGGGACTAAATAAACGGACACCGCAAATTCCATTAGAGATTGCGTCGGGATTATTTCGATGACTACTCCTTTAAGAAGACTTTAATGCGACGTAATGGAGCGCGAAATTCAGCTGTGATGCGGTTGCAAGGCGCTGCTCGTGTACATTTGCATCGATGAGAGCAAGCCTAAACGAGGAGGTAGCAACCCGATTTCCTTTGTGCCATTGCCAGACGGCTATCTCGACGTCGAATCGCGAATACGCGAAGAATAAGACGTTCGCTCTCGCCTGATCTGCACCCTGATCAGATAGCACTGCCGAACGTCGCTGCTTTGACGATCCGCTCCGATCGGGTCCGATCCCGCTGACGAATCACAATGATACGGAATGCAATTTGTGATTTAAATAGATAAGTAATTCGGCGAAGTAGCTATCGATAAAACGACTCGAAAATCGAAAATATTATTTTTTAATAGATTCTGATTTATATAGAATGAATTTCATCGTTCATCACCCACCTGATTTTGCAAGAAGAACGGCGGAAGCTGTCCCGCTGCTGGATTGGCCTGAAACATGGCGAATTGTTGCAGTTGTTGTTGTAGCGATTGTAGTTGATGATGTTGCAACGTCGAAGCGAGCGCTTGGAGATCCTGAGTCCCTAATGCACCATGCATCAGCAATTGCTGGCTGAGCAATTGAGCAGTCGCCAGCGCAGAATTGCTATTGTTTTGTTGGCCAGACGTGTGTTGCTGCTGGTGACTGCCGGTGAGCTGGCTGCTGATTCCGGAACTCGGCGAGGACGCGCTGCCACTAGTACCGCTGCTGCTGTTGCGTTGCGAGACATCTGTGACCTGAAGCAACATCAAATTTGTATTAATTCGACCTTTTTTGTATTAATAAATCTAATGTAAATTTAACTAAAAATATACAACAAAAATTGTATGAAAAATGTAATTACTACACTGAGAAAAAATGCTGTTGATTTAATTAAAGTCTATATTACGGGCTGTCACTAACATAAGTGATTAATTCATGTATATATTTTATTGACATAAAGGCTTGATTATTGAAATAATAATTTATGCCTTTATATCGATAAAAATATACATGAATTAATCACTTATGTTAGTGACAACCCGTAATATAGACTTTAATTGAATCAACAGCATTTTTTTCTCAGTGTAGATATATATTTTAAGATATACATATATTTATCTTTCTAAGGCTGCGTTCAGAAACATTACCTCGAGTGTCCTCGTGTATTATCTTATCCTTGTTTAACATAGGTGAACAACAAGGATAAGACAATGCACGGGGGCACTCGGGTGATGTTTCTGAATGCAGCCTAAGAAGATATATTTCCATACGACGTTTACTACCTGAAAAACATGAAAAAACGATTTTTAGGGAATTTCTTTTTTAACTTTGAAATTAAAGATGCCTTTTCATACTAACGCTTAACACTCATTTTCAACGTCAAAATATTAATATTCGTCAATTTTTATCACGTGACTTATTTTGACGCCGAAAATAAGCGTCGAGCGTCAGCATGAAGAGGCACCTTTAAGATAAAAAAAAGTAGGACTAAAATTTTAACTCAAGAAAAATCAAGGATTTTCGTGGAGTTAAATCAGTAGTATAAAAATTTTTAGAATTTTATTTTTTATTTTAACTCTGTTTCTTTCTCGAAAACATTGTTTTTTTTTTATCATTTTTTCTTGCTAATGCAAAATATTGACAATCGATTAGCAATAAGTATAGCATATATATTCGCGTATGTATAAATACTCACGTAAACATTCTCGTGAGTTTTTATTTAAAAAAAAATCAGAGCAACAGTAAAATATACAATAAAATTTTTATTTAAAAAGTCAGAGTAACAGTGAAATACACTCAGTAAAAGAGAATAACTATATCATAGTGAGTCTTCGCTATATATTATATTATCCTCTTTACATTTCGCGACTTTGATTGTAGAAAATAATAGATACATGTAATTTCATGAAATCTTCTTTTATTAGTTTTCGATATATATAATTGTTTGCGTTGCTTGCATTTCCATTTATTTCAAAATTTTTTGCATTAAAAAATTTTCCATTATTACTTGGAATTTTGAATAAAAATATTTGAAAAATCCGGGAATTTGCAGGAAACGTTTTTACAAAATTTCAGTAAACATCCTGTCCAATTTTAAGAGTCAATATTACATCAATCAATAGTCGTTACTATACCCATAGAAAAGATTTCCGAATCCAATGCTATATCTTCAATTTATCATAAAATAGGATCGATATAAGGACTTATTTAATTATATAGAGAATCTTATTTAATTTGAGAAAGAAGAATAGGAAATATTGCTCTAATTTTAATATTGTATTATTTTTATATTACATAAAGATAAAATATGTCACGAATACTCTTTGTTTCGTTAGAGAAATCTTTTCTGAGAGACTTTGGTCAGTAAGATGCTATGCACAATTTTTGGTGCTCTACAACTAAATAGTTTATCGTTTCATATTATCAAGTGACAATCTTTGATTCCCCTAAAATGCGGGCTACGACATTTCACGCTATAACGTGGGACCGAGAACACGAAGAATCAGCCGGGCCGCGCGCGAGGAGGGCCACCCTCCCTAATATTACAGAGTAAATTCGCCGTCGAACAAAGCCGTGTTTACACTCGGCCAGGTCAGGATATTGGTCACTACGGTCCATCCTGCGCTTTTGTGTTTTATAAAACCTACTCTCCCTACGTCGTCCCTTCTTGTCGTCCATCTCGCTAGTGGCTTCCTTTATTTATTTGTCAAATATTGATCGCGAGCGCTTTTTACGCCCGTCAAGAGCGTCCTGTACGAAAAAAAAAAAAATCGAAGACACGGTCGCACCGCGTCCGCGAACGTTCCTCTCGAAAGAAAGCACGCTTGATATTATGCTCGCAAATGGGATTGGTAACGTTGTTGATACATTTAAGCAATGCACACAGGCAACAGATGACAATGGGTGACATGACAAAGCACGCTTTTGTCAAAATAAGTAAAGAAAATACCATTGAAGTTAAGTTATTGAAGAAAATCATCTTTTGTAAATATTATTGACGAGTTTAGTACGAAGACATATTTAATTATCAACAATAACAGCGTAAACAAAATACAAGATTGATTAATCGAAAGAGATTCTCATAAAAATATTACATATACTATTTCCAAAAACAAATTGAAATAAATAAAAAATATTATCTATTTACATATAAAATATTTTTTACTTGATTTAATTATTTATGTATCAAAAAAATATTTTTATTTATAAGAAAAAAATTTGATATAACCTTTTCAATTTTTATACAAGGATTACTTCACATTCACTATATTATACTATGTAAGTTTTTTAAATATTTGTTCATAAAAATTACTACATCTGGCAAACTTAGCGTTTGTAATGTTTTATGTTTGATTGAATAAACGAACCAAAGATGCTACACGTTTTTACATTTTGTTAACAATAGTGTCGATAATAATCATTTATTAAGACCGTAAAAATGTTTGTCATTCGTTATTAATTTTAAGAACATATATCAGACGTGTCGATGTTAATAGAACCATTGACACGAAGAGCGACTAATTTCGCGCGTATTATACAAGCAGTCTGCAGCTTCGTGCACGCAAGATGCCGTGCAAATTATTTGCGAATTATACTCGTATATTTTGCTCGCGGCACTAAAAGCCGCGCCTCTTTTCAGCACTCTGTATACACTTCCGATAATTATTAATAACGCGCAATAATACATGACAAACATATAGTCAATATCTTTTTGTCTTCTAATCACAATCATATATTCATAAAGTATTGAATAATATATACTTTATAAAATATTTATAAAATATTAAATTAAACAGGTACAAGAGAAATCTTCGTTAACAAAATAATTCAATTTCAATACCAATTAAAAAAATATTACAATCGCGAATATAGAAAAAACGGAAAGAATAAATCAAAACAAATAGAATTAGATCAAAATTTATTTACCAGATTGAGAGCTTCCCTGTCCGAGTCCATGGAGTCATTATCAAGATGCGCCTCGGTAGCATCTTGGATGTCACTTGCGATACTCCTGTCATCTCCGCTAAGTTCAGGACCATCGACATCCCCATGCAAGTCTGCATCTGCAACAAGTAACAACCTTGATTTTTAAATATTGTTCGATCTAAACTTTTTTGTGTTTAAATTTTTTATGCTTGACAAATCTTTCAAATTAAATCTCTATTTTTACTCTTATTAAGCACTCAAGATGTAGCGCAACATTGACGTTGCAAGACTCAGAACTTAAAATATTTATATTTTTAGACTCCGTAGTTTGTTATCAAATTTATCAGAAAAGAATTGCGCTATTGTCGTACAATCGTTATTGTTCTGCGCTCTATACTTCTGATGATGATGGTATCGCGTGGGGGTGCTGGTCGGCGTGCTGGTGGCATGAAGACGCATATCCGCGAAGATCATCCTGGACTCTTCCAGGAAGACCATCATAGCTTCGTCCGTTTCGTTCGTCGTCCCTACATTGGGACGCTTCTCGAGGTCCAGCACGGCGAACGATTTTTCGCGCAAAAGGGATCGCGCTCGGCGATCCCACGTTGATCTATCGATCGGCGCGATCCCATTGCGCTTCGGAAGACATGAGACAAAAAGAAGCTGTGCACTCCGATAAAAAAAAAACGCACCGATTGTTCACGTTTCTTCGCGCAATGTTAACTGACGATCGATTGAGAAAATAATTAAGTTTGCGATAATTGGAACGGACGTCTTTGAGTTTAATTATCGCTCGTTAACACCTCATTAATATTTATGCGGACCGCAGCGATTGACGCGAGTTTAAGGACCCATAAAAAAAAACGGTTTCGAAGAAGCTAGTTTGTCGGAGATCGTTTCGAGTCCTAGAAGTCACTGTTGATCTTCGTCGACGAACTGATACAGAGCGAATGTCAGAATGACGCAACGAAACCGTACCCCTAAGGGTGCACCAATCTTCCCCACTACTACACGGCCCTGCTGGGCCCCGGGATTGGTCGGTCTCATCAGTTACGTCAGGCCGATTGGTCGAGGAGAACCCTTTTGCCCTTTCGACGTGTCTTTCTCCCCCTACTCAGTACAGCAACAACCCTTCGCGAGCATCCATCATCGTATCTTATGTCTACTTTCTCCCTCACTACCCCTTTACTAAGAGCCTCCTTCGTTTCGTTCGCGCCGGGGTTGTCGGATAATGGCATGGAACCGATTCGCTGATTTGGAGAACATGGGCTTATGCACCGCGATTGGCTCGCGCGATTTTTAATAATTATTTCGATACGCCGATATACTATTTTGAAGGGGGATTTATAGCATTCAACGTATGTCGCGCTCAGGGCTGCTGTCGCAGCAATGAGATTCTATGGACGTTATCGGGAGCAATAAACTTTAGGATTTCGAATTGGAAAGAAAGAAGCTAGAAATTATTTACAGCTATTATTAAATTTACATAATAAGTAATGAAGTTACATACACGTAATCTCACAGCACATTTCTATAAATGCAAACGTTATGTAATCATAAAAATTATATAGGTACGAGATTTGATCATGGGAATCAATTTAACAAGTGATTGATTTAACATTACCATGTCTCCTGATATTTACAGAATTCGTAAATTATACTAAATTAAATCTGATAGATTATATTTATTAATGTTGCGGATCTTAATACTTTTCATCATCGTTTCGACAACATTACATTTCTACACATTTCTTTTGTTAGACTCTGTAACGATCCTTCGCGTTTACGAGATAAAAACACGTAAACTGAAGCGAGCAATCAGCCGCGACTAAAGACAAAGGGAAGAAGCTATTCCCTCACATTCTTGTGGGAAAAGTCGAAAACCGCGGAGAGGCAATGTCGAAGGGGGACGAGGGTCAGCAATGCCAAAAAGTAGAAGTCGCTTAGCCATTTGGAGCCGCTCTTCTCGTGGTACTTTCCCATCAACTTCCGATTCCAGGATAAAAGCTGGAGGAGAGAAACCAAAAATGGAGATAAACGCTCGCGAGAACGTTGTAAAAACGCTCCGCTGAAACGCAGGTGGGGGACTAGATCCTTCGGGTCCGTCGAGGTGCTACTGGGGCTACGGGAACGATCGTTATAGAAACGTAGAAGAAGAAGAGTGAAGGAATTCAAAATCCAGTGAATATCCTGCTAGAGCGCGGCGTCACTTTTCGGGGGCCCCGACCCGATTTTCGCTTCTCCATCTGCGTTACCTGACGGGAGGATTCCCCCGAAATCGTAAAAAAAAAGGGAGAAAAAAGACGCAACAGGTCAGGTAGGATACCTTCAGGAAACTGGCACGCACGCACAGCATTGGTGTGGATTCCCTATAAAATTTCGCTCCGTTCGGCACGTTTTACCCCACCTATGGGTGTATCTTGGGCCCTTCTTCCTTCGTTCGCGCGACCTATTACTCCCCGTACCTACTATTCCTCGTCCTTTCTAACGCGCAGGATGTTGCGGCAGGTACATACGCGACTCACACGAGGCTTTCCTTTTTCATCCACGAATTTGCATCGTCCCTTCCCTTTTTTCATCGAAAATTACGCTTTTTTTCCGTGAGAATCTGTCGGCCCCTCCGCAGACTCCTCGCAAACGGTAAAGACAGTGCTGGTAGTGGGGAGATAGAAGAAGGGGTCCAAGATTTTTGGGGTGATTTTTGCCAGTTTCGATTTTACCCTTGCTCTCCTTTGTACGTTACGATGAACGACGCGTTCAAGATGGCGGTCCGTATTATGTACCAGGTGCAACGTCTTTGATAACAGAAAAAGAGAGAGTGATTCGCGGATGAAACTACCGCCGATTGGTTTTACTTCTTTACAACATACACGCGTGCAAAATCACGCCGATTACATACAAACGCACATGTATTTAGAGACAGAAGAAAGAAGGGGAGGTAATGCGACAGGAAGCGACGGTTTTTTTCAGTTTTTTTTTCCAGCCAGTACACGAATAACTGACGCATCGCTCTCGACGAATCACAGACGATAGTTTAGAAAAAAGCCAACGGATAGTCAGGATAAATTTTGTTTAGGGTAGACACGTTACTCGTTTCTGTACGAAAGAGAGAGATGAAGAACTGAGACGTGAATGTGAACACCAACGGATTTTTATTTCATAAAGTCTCGTGCGCCATCGTTGCGCTAGAAAGAGATAGATCTTTAGATACAAAGAATACATTCTATATAAAAGGATTTTAGAAAGTTATTATAGTTTAAAAAATGTTACGGAGCACACAGAAAGAATGATTTTAATGGAGCAAAATTAAATTATTCAAAAGTTTAGTTAAATGCAGATTTGAAAATAATTTCATTAAACCATCAAAATAAGTATATAGGTAATCATCAAAATAATTATATATTTTATATAGATAATGCTGCAAAAAGCTTTGCCAATCTAACAATCAGTTTTTACATAATTATTTTTATGATCTAACACACTGAGAGAAAAATGTTTGGTATTTGTAACTATAATTACATATCACTATAATTATGATTATTACTGCTATAATAACAGTAACTATATACATAGTTGGCAACCTAAAATGACTATAATTATAGTTGTTACAACCCCATAAAATAGTTGAAATTACCATAAAAATAATTCAAGTGACTATAATTTTATGGTAATTTCAACTATTCTGTGGTTATAACAACTATAATTATATAGTCATTTTAGATTGCCAACTATATACATTTGTTGTTAGAACTATATACATAGTTACTGTTACTATTATTATAGCAATAATAATCATAATTATAGTGATATGTAATTATAGTTACAAATACCAAACATTTTTCTCTCAGTGCAAAATTATTTTCAGATCTATATCTAGTTAAATTTTTAGATACTTCAACAAAACCGTTTTGTCCGCATAAATCGTTCTCAGTTACAACTCTTACTTACTCTATCTCTCTCTATCTCTTTTGCAAATATCTTTGATGCCATTCCTCTCGCGATTAACAAATAAAGTATAACGACTTCGCTATTAGTTTCAAACTACCAGCAAATTCACACCTGCGACCCTACAGTCGGATGAAAGGACCGGTCATTCGGACCGCCGATCCACCCGCCGATCTCGAGCCGGCATCGATTCGATATCGAGCTGTACGAAAGAATGTCTCTCATCTGGAAGATCGTTATCTCCCGATGGATCCTCGACGTCTCTTTGTGCCGCATCTGCATACACATCGACGCACGCACACTCGCGCGCTCATCGCACGGCCGTCCATTGTGCCGTCGACGCGGTCACAATGCAGTCGCCCATGCAATTTCGAGCCATTCAAGTCCGTTTAGCGCTTTGCACGAGTGACACGGTAACCGTCTATCCATCACCCACGCACACTCGTACGAATGCGAGTCGAAAACATCGTCGTCAAGCAGAGTAGTACGAACGCAAGCGATGATACACACGGGCGGCGTCGGTGGGGAGGTGCAGCTGTGGATGCAGCCCTCGGTTATACGTGCCGCTCTTACGAGAGGTCGAGGATGCGAGGCTGCGATGGCGACCTTCGCCTTCGTCCCTCAAGAGAACTTCTCGCGTGACCTACGGCGAAAAACTACGTGGCCGACGACCCGAGCACGAGCAACCTCCAAGATCAGGAGTGTTCACCGCGTGCGAGTCACGTCTGTCAGGTGATAAAACGGCGCACAATAGCGCACCTGAAGGCTACTGAAGATTAGGCGATTTTTGACAAAACTTATGTTAATCTGAAAAGAAAATAGCAAAGAAATTAATTTCCTAGTGATGATCTTCTGTTTATTGAATCGGAAAGTCAGACCGAAAAAATCATAAATTCGAGAACATATTGGGATTAATTTATTATTAATTTAAATAGGATGTTCTTTGTATATTGATACAAATAAGTTTAGAAATTTATATGATTTTATAAATATATGTGGTATTTTGAATTAATTAAATGCAAACATCGTATTCGTTCGTGAAATTAAACGTTGCGAATATACTCTAATGAAGATAATTTCTACCAGAAGTCTTTCGTCCTGTTACGTGTTTTAACATGAACATTTCCTAGTTAATCTAAATTATAATACAAGAAATACACACAATACGAAGTAACACAATGTGAGCAGTGTTCTCTGAGATCCATATAAACCAACGTCTGAATTATATACCGCTTCTCATGAATATTGCATACATCAGAATACAACAAAAGTTTCCCAGAACTAATTCGTCGAAGTCAAAGTCCGAACGAACGTGTAAAATCATGTAAGTAACATTTGGTAAAATCAGAATCTTGATAAATTCTAGATTCAGTTGACATGACTTTTAACTCAATTATTATTAATTAACGTTAATGTAATTATAACTGCAACACTTATTAATAATTTTAAATGTTATTACTACTTCTTACCAACATGCCAGAATCACAACTTTGCTTTTATGAATTGCATTAATTTCTTTTTCCAAATTGTGCAAGTTCTTAATACATATTTAATCAATGAATTCGAGAATCATTTATCACAAATCTGATATTAGAGTCAAGCGACCTGGATCGATTCTATCATGTTTCGATTTTACCGAATAGTAGCGTATACATTCCCATCTAAATTGGCGGATTCGGCCGATGAATAGCGACAGACGCTTTCTCCGTTCGCGAGCGAGGAATCGCCATGAAAAAGTTCCATTTTCTGGATGAATTCTGGCCACAGCACCGTGCAACCAGAATCCCTTCCTAAACGGCAATCTCTTCTCTCTCTTCTCTCTCTCTCTCTCTCTCTCTCTCTCTCTCTCTCTCTCTCTCTCTCTCTCTCTCTCTCTCTCTCTCTCTCTCTCTGTTCATCTTCCCTTCCAGAGATTCTCTTCGTCCCTTTTTCTTCTATTTCCTTCATTCTCGTTCTTCCGCTCGTTCTCTGATTCAAAGTGTTTTTGTTCGCCAGGGCGAGAATAGCCACCGACGATGAGGGCGTGCTGCTCTTTCCGCGCGATCTACATAAAATATCGATTCTTCGAGCCGCGTCCCGGGAAAAATATCGGCGAGTCACGCGGGCCCGATGATGAATCCCTCCTACTGAAGCCGGCCCTTCTCGCTTTAACGTATACGGAACGCGTCACAAAAGAGAAATCGTTATTTTCACGGCTCGGTCCGATTTCGCGGTTGCGTCCCGCATTCTCTCTCCGTTTAATCCCCCTCGCCCTCTCTTTTACATTGCCGATCCACCCGCGAATTTGCGATCATCTCGTCGGCGATTTACTTGATTTCCTGCCCTTTCACTTCTTTGTATTGTTTCTTCTTGCTCCTTGGTGGTCTTATAATCGATCAGTTTTCTTCATAACCTTTCGCGATTTTTCCAAGACTTATTGATGCGATAAAATCATACACAAATTCGATTATGATTTTTATTTCTTTTTAATTGTAAACGATTATCTTTATCAAATGAAAAATAATGTTATTTTGCAGAAGCGACCTTTCTTGGCTCTAAAAATTATCAAGTTTTTCACATACTCTTGGATTCATTGTTTTCACCAATCTAAGAACTATCATAATAATTGGTATAACCACTTGTTTCAATGTTCGTGATGGCGAATGATTTCTTAAGAATTAATTTACGGCATACTGGAATCATGATTTGTAGAACTTTTACTGTCAGGATCGAGTTGACGTGAACTTTTATGCATTAATGCCAAGTTTGCCGCACCATTGCACGTCAGTTCTCTTCGATCGATAAAAAAAGGGTATTTATTTTCAGATTGGAAAATTCAATATAATCGGTTAAAAATAGATCACGCTCTAAATGTGTAATAAGTGCATTCATATGTGTGTGTGTTTTAATTTTCCATGTAAAAATAACACACTGTACTGCAATAAAAATGGGTTTACACATTTAAGTGTGTAGTATATAGGATGTTTTCCATTTAATAAGACAATACAATAAGTTTCGTTCTCTCTTCGTTCTATACTGCTAACTGAATGCTAAAGAAAAATAGAATATTTGCTGACTTGTATTACTAAATGGACAGCATTCATAATGTTATTTTTACATAGAAAATTCTAAATCACACACATATAGGAAGGCACTTATTACACTTGGATTTACAGTGCAATGCCCAGCATTAATTTAAACAAGATTCCAAATTTAATTAATGCGAAATATTTCTACTATAATTATATTATAGCATTTTCTCATTTAGTATAACTTAAAACTTATCAAAGTTCGATATCTGATATCATATCAACTTTTTCCCGCCTGTATATCGCAAATGTCGCAATTACTTGCACATTTTCTGAAAGGGCGACGACGGCAAGTAGACGTTTCTCATCGTTATAGAGTTCCTTTTTCCCCGATTTACTCGCGTCTCAGCAAGACGCACACCCCTCTAAGATGGCAGATCGCATTAGAGCCGGGTTCCTCTCCTCCCAACCGTTCTTCTTTCTCGGTCGTGTAGCAACGCGACCGAATGTCTAAGCAGCATCTGCCCTCCGCGTCGTTTCTTCGTCGCCATTCTTACGTAAGGCAACGACAATGCAACCCGGCCCGGGTTACGGGGGAGGAAATTCCCCGGGTATTATTCCCGAGGTATATGCACCGCCTGTCAACCGACTTACGATTTTATTAGGGCCTTACGTCATTCGATTATGCTTGGCCGGGCCCCGATTTTCATTCAGAGCAGGACCCCGAGACTACCGCGAGGAAACGTCCGACATAACAGATCAGATCCGATCGGTTTCTACATCGTTACCTTGAAGCATTTTAACACTGCGAGGCTTTACGACTGTTTCATGTAAAAAAATATGGCTAAAGGTGACGTATTGTGATTCAGGAATTCTTTATAAAGAACGGAACAGTGTCAAGTATATGACAAACTAATATTCTCCGATTATATGAAATATTCTAAGATCTCATAAATTATCAAAAGGTAAAAGATGACCATAAAAGAGATTACACAGTATATTGCCCCAAAAATATTTTCTCAGACAAGTTTCGTGTGTAAAAATCATGATTGAGAATCTGCCAGGATTCCTAGCGGGGAAACTCTACGAGTCGCATAAGTATTGTCCGGATGTTGTTGACGAAAATCGCTGCAGTTACCGCGACGAGAGTGTAGACGACGAGAGAAGCGTATCAAAGGGGAGGGTACCATAGGGGGATAGATACCAGGGCCAATAGAATAACAGTGTTTCGTCTGGCGTGTTTTGAACCGGCATTGCCCGGCGGCTCGGCAAGGGTGACGAGAGAAGGGGTGGACTGGTTTCCGAGCTCGGCGTGTGTGGGGTGAGTCTAAAACCGTTAGGTTGGTCGCGTGCTACCGGAGGCACGTGGCCGCATCCTCCTCTCTTCCTCCCCCTTTTCTCCCGTGTCTTTTTTACGCACGCGCACATATGTGTCCCGAACAAGGAGCGACAAGATGTACGGATACTTCTGTACTCGAAAGGATTCTTAAGCATTAAATGCGGGGTAATCTTATGTCGTGATTATATTCTTATGTACACTGAAAGAAAAGATTGGCTGCTGTAGCAAATTAGATGGTAAAATATGGCATAGAATTTTTAATTGGTTGCAACAGCCAATTTTTGATTGCTGCAGCTAATTTTTAGTTGTGTTAGCCTATCCGCAATATCAGTATAGGATTTCGATTGTCTAACGCAACCAAATTTGGCTGCTGCAGCCAATTAAAAATGCTGTGCCATATTTAACCATCTAATTTGCTGTAGCAGCCAATCTTTTCTTTCAGTGATATATTTCCATAACACAGAAGTTTGCAGTAACATGGCAGCAACATTCCAGCAATATTGCAGTAATATTGCAAACGTAGCAATCTTGTTGGAAGCTCCTGTGCTCCATAGGTTAAAACTATATTTATTTTTTAACATCTATTGTTTATTATTTTGCATTAAATTATAGCGTTGAATAACTTACTTTAGCTCTTGTAACATTTTAGTTGGATTTTTAATCTATTTGAGCCTTATACAATTTATTCTTTAATATTTGTTTTTTAAATCTTTATCATAACATTTATTTCATTTATCTAAACAGTTGTCGAATTTTTGTTAAAAATAAAGCCAACGATGATATTAAAGCTGATTCTATCATGGCGCGTAAAAGACTGATCCTTTAGAATTAAATTTCGATCCATTTTCTAATCAACCATATACGATTTATGTGAGAAAATTGTCAACATCACGCGCGCAACGAATCTCTAAATGGGTATTACGGATTCCGCCGGCGCGGGCGAATGGAACTTAATTTATTCCGTCTGTTTTCGGAGGCCACGGTGAGTTTGGGCTCGGAGCTATTGATCGACGAAATTCGATGATCATTGTTGCCCAGAGCTTATACCGGCGAAACCCCAAATTAAGGGTCAGGTAAGCAGCGAGAGATGCTCGGACGCATGGCGCCATTAACCGCGGTTGCAGCGCGATGAAAACGAAATAGCCGATCGCGTGGCAGATGCGGGGATCGGTAAACAGTCGACCGGATAACAGTTAGGCTGCTGCCGTCATCGCTCGTCATCATCAACGCGGCCATACCGTTAGACAGAGGCAATGTGCGGGCCCTTCGACACGTGCTACTCGATCAAACGCAGCCGTCCTTCGGATGCAGATAGATAGAATGTTTCGGCAATTGATCTAAATACTGAAAATTTTAAAAGTTTAAATAATTTAAGAATTTTACAATCCTAAATTTGTAAAAAAAGGCATTTAAATTTGCATTTAAGAAAAAAAAGTAACTCAGAAAAGAGAATTTGATGAATACTTCAAAAGCTTTAGAGGAATACATTTGATAATGTTTAACAAATAAAATTGCACTATAATTTTTATAGCAAGTAAAAACGAATCATAATTAGAAATCTCATAGAAATAGTGGTGAGACGTGAACGGGAAATCGTTTCGCCTTCACTATAAATTCGCCTTCACTATAAGTTCGCTGTAAATTTCCGATAAGGAAATGAAACTATGCATATAAAGAAGAACGTTTACCGAAGAGGGAAAGTTTCGCGACGATACCTCGACACTATTTCGCATTGGCACCCTTTGTCGCTCGACTGGCAGTGATGTATGGTGCGGTAGACCTGCATGCTGACCACTCCCACTCTCTTACGAGCAACTTTCCCGCGTATTGGGCGAAATTTGATTTCTAGATCTCTTTTCCGAGGGCAAAGAGCTGGACAATAGAATTTTAAATCGCTGAAGATTGGGGTGATAAATAATACTAAGTGCGTAGGAAATTGCAGTTTTCTTTCCGGAATATAGTTACAATATTCTATGTTACTTTACTTTCAATCCTATTTTGATGTAAATTTTATTACATGATCGCGAAATTATCATTAATCGTGAGAACAGCGAACCTTCGTCAGTTCTTCGGAAAAAAAAAAGCGAATAGGCAACGTCGAGGTTATTTGAATATCTCGTATTTAAGATTCGCCCTGCGTAGTCCAGGGCAGTGATTGTCGACTTGGCAGGCTGGTCACGTGGCTGGCACGTCATACACGTCAAACCAACCCCCTGTGGAAACCGCCCTATTGCGCCTAAGGCCGCCCCGCGGCCGGTCAGCATAAGCGGGGAGGCCTGCGAGCACTTTACATTCTATTTTCACGCTGTACTGACCCCGATGTATGCGACTTCCTTAACATATTCGCCAGATATTGCCTTTTGGCACGTGCTACCTACCGAATCGATATTCATCTTCTGTGAGAATGAGAATTTATCGACGTCCTTAAAGTGGCACCGATCGCCATGCTCCCCAGATAGTAAATTTATAAGTCGTGTTCGATGCATTACATTTTCACATAAAATTACGTTCAGGGAAAAAATTATCTTAGCGATGTCAAGAAGCAATTTTATCTAATATTTGATATATTTAATATTGGTACGTGATGTGGCAATAAAGTGCGGTGAATGTTCAGAAAAAATGAACATCACTCAATTAATATACAAATGACCTTTATTTGATCTATATTAATTAATATTAGAACTGTGAGTCTAAGTTAATTCAATCGCGATTCAAAGTAAATCTAGCTTTTTACGAGAGAGTTGTCAGCATAAAAGTAAAATTACTTGTAATTAATTATGATTATTTATAAAAAATCAACAAAATTTAAAACTCCACGTGCAAATACAAATTAATTCCAAAAGAAGAACAATCAGATGGTTCAAAAATGACACAACCGCGGTTCTAGTGTTAAGTAATGTTTATTTTCTTATAACATTCACATAATTTTATTGCACTACGTATATATAAATAATATATATAGATAAATAAAAAATATAAAGAATATATATATATAATAGAATAATTAATTATTTATGTACTTATAACGTCAACGTCCAAATTCAACAAAATTATATGAATTTCCCACAACCCCTATTTATATGTAAACTGCGGTAAACGAACGATGAACGAAGAGCAACTTTCAACGCGTGATCACCTACCACCTGACGTGCTTTAAGCGGAATAGCTGGCTATTTTATGCGTGTCACCGCCCCGCGGTGTTTTCACGGGACGACGAGCACCCCCGGATTTTTCCAGGGGTTCTCCGCGAGACGGGCGGCCGTCCAGTCGAGGGGAGACCATCTAACCGAGTTAAATAACGCTACATTAACACCCCGCGCGATACGAGGTCTGTCCGAGTGTGAAATACCCCAAGCTTATCAAGCTCCCGCAGAAGTTTCTCTTTAATAATCTCATGCCGATCGTTGCTCACGTCGACGTGGCCGCGCACACTCTGCGTCTTTCCTGAAAACAGCGCCAGTTTTTTCAAAATAAAAGACAGTGCCATTTGTTAGAATTACTCCTCACTTGATCGAGTTTAATGCAACTTTGCGTGAGAGTAGACACAGTTTTGAACGAGTGATATCTATATCTTTAGTATAAACATTTGTTCAACAAACAAATTGGATCATTCATGTCCTGCACATTTTTTTCTTAAAAAAAAAAAAAAACTAGGAGCATCAAGTAATTAGTTGTAACATTTATGTATAACTTTATTAAAAATACACATCTTATAAATACTTTCTAAAGTTAAAGTATATGTAAAAAAATGACTTAATATTTTTTGTAGGTATATTTGTTAAAGTGATAAAAATCTTAATCTAGAGGATACGAATGACCAGGGTTGGTAAAGTCTTTACTAATGTTTTTTTTTTAAGAATAAAACATATATTGTGTTTCTTCTTAAATATGTTTTTAATGCTTCAAATCTGCTTTAAACAGTACTATAAAAAAAAAATTTAAAACATATTAAAAACATCAATTAAGCATGTTTTAAACTGTTTAAAACACGTTTAAAACATGTTTTTTTACCAACTCTGCGAACTCATCGTGTATGGTAAAGGACTGGAAAATCATCGTGTGTCCTAAGAATAGTAATAATAATGTATCAAGAGGTCAGTCTTTCCTTTAGAAATAACTGAGAGAGTGATAGTATAACATGAAAAATGTGCTTTATCATCATTGATTTAAGATTATACTTCTTGAAGTCTATTTTCATCTGTCACACTCCGTTGCTGAAGAATACCAATGTATATCACGTATAATTACGCCTGTTGTTAAAACAGTTCCGCTCCGAAACGTTGGGAATAAAAATTAGAACGGAGAAAATTGCTTTGTGAGACTAATACATCGTAAATCCATTAATATTAACCTACATTCAAGTTTTCATTACATTCGCGAATAAATCCGTTTCTTGATATAAATTAGTACAATGGGGGTCGATATAGTTATATGTATGTAAATAATAAACTCTGAAATTTATATAACATTAGTACAATAGACTAATGAGAGAATATGTATCTATTTTTTCCCAGACGGATATACATTCTCCTTCCCATCTTGAATATTTATAACAATCTCTCTTTTTATTACTTTTTTACTCGTCATCTCTTTGTTAGCGAAACTCGCTTGGCTGAACGATTAAACTAATTATAAGTTTTGGTCCCTACGGCGATCAGAATTAGGCGGTCGTAATAGATTTAATTATTCCGGGATCTCGCCACTTTGATGACGACGACCGCAGACTTCGGTTGCTTCGAAGATGATCATTTTGGTAAGAATATAACGGTGACGTTTACCTGCGCGTATCGTCCTTTGTCCTTTTGCCACAATTACCGACGTCTAGACGCGACCGCTGTTCCTCTACGAAATGACAATTACTTGGCAATAGAATCGTCTCATTGACCGTTTCTCTCGGTTAAACGACCAACGTTCCAGTTGTTGAAACGCTATAATGTTCTTGTTGTAGCCTCATTTCTCCGTATATGTTCGTGATAAAGTTAAGGATTCGTTTCCGATTTTATAGAAATTATTTCCATATCAATTATAGCATTGAATTTGACAGAATCGAACAGAATTGGACTGAAATCTGGCGACATCGTCAATGTTATTTTGGTTTATTTTTTACCACGAGCTACACTATTAAATTTATAATGTCCAATTATATCCAATTTGAGCTATTTTTAATCATTCTATATTCAATTTCAGTTATTTTTAATCATTTCTATAGATTCATTACTGCTTTACTCAATATGTTGTTAATTTAACTAAAACAATTTAACTCTAGAAAATAATTAAATTCGATTTAATTTATTATTTACTCAAATTTATTTACATTTGGCACACATCAAAGTAAAAAAATATTATTTTCATCTCAGAAGATCAAGTAACCATTGCTCTTTTAATATTTAACAATGTATAAGTATTGTAAATTATCAAATTTATATTCTTTCTATTATCATGATATTATTTCATATTATTTTTCAAGGAACTGTTATAATTGTATAACTATATATTTGAAACGTGGACGAGACGATAGGCGAAGATTGTCGATAGATTAAAAAATCGCTCGATAATGTCCGAGGGGAAAATCGCACCCATATCTTTTAACGGTTACACGGCAGTACCTGTGTCGACGTTAACGCACTCGCGTTATATCCTTACCGAGATGACGATCGCGAGGTTCTGCGTAGAGAAGGCAGCCTCTTGCACACACAGAGGTGTGCCTTTTTCTCCCTTTTCCGGAGCCCCTCTGTACTTTACCACCCCCTTTCCTCCACGCGCTGGCTAGGAGAGAGAGAACTTCCCTCTCTCTTTCCTCCCCGATTGTTACCGACTCCGTTCTCGCCCTTCGCCTTCCCTACCAACCTTTCACCGGGCACGACTCTGGCTTAATGGCTGACAGGGCTATCGGGTTTCTGCAGAAGCGTAAAAGATCTTCGAGGAAAGACGCGGAAAGAGCGATAGGCGCTGCCTTCGTCACTCTCTTTGTCTCTTTCTCACCTTTCTTTTTCCTGCTCCCTTGTACGCACTCTTTCCTGTTTGGTGCATACACCCTTACCGCGAGTAAACGAGAAACCTACAGACGACGAATCGTACATACCGTAGCTTGCACAGACTGAGTTCCCGTGTGTCAGCTGACTCATACAATTCGATGCTTAAGATAAACGCGCACGTCTCGTATTTCTCACGCAATTTAATCCGTCCATCGTTGCGTTATCCTCGGGGGAAAAGGGAGAGGCTGGTCTTTCTTACAATATCATTCCTGATATCATTAATTCCGCATTGATAGAAACTACTCTAAGATCCCATGTGAATACAAGGTTACAAAAATATCAAGAGTACAAAGTAATTTATGACTTCTCTCCACCCTCCATATCGTATTAAAATCTTCAACCTGCTTTTAAGAACAGTACAATATCGTCTGCAATAAATGACGTTGCATTTGTTGCAGATGATTAAAGACTATACAATTTATGTCTACGTTCGAATATATAATACCCGCGATGCTCAATTTAATCTAAAGAAATGTACACATAGTGCGTTTTACAAGCATGCTAACATACATCGCATCACGTATAAAAAAGGAAGACAAGTAAAAAACAGGGATCCTAAAAAGATCTCGCTACTCATCAGCCTGTTGCAGGCCCACCCCCGCGAATGTATGGCGTATATAAAAAACTACGAGGGTTGCACCCCTCGACAGCGGGTGTATACGTATCGACAATCTGTACAATTGCGTGCTGGTAGATAACATGGCGCTAATTGATTATAATAAGCGGTAAGGAAGGAAAGGCGGAAGCAAGGCTGGGGTTGAGAATCGTAGATTGTATCGAGGGGTTGAAACCGCGTTTAAATGGTCATCCAGTAGTTAAGTTGTTACTTCCTGTATTTTGTAGGGAGTCTCAATTTCACCGTATTTATTTTTTACGATCCATTATTTTATAAATTTAACAAAAATCTTTGCAAATAGAACAAAATTGTTTAATGAACATTTGAATATTATAAAATCATATTATTTTACTTGAATGTGTTTTGATATTATGCTCAAATAAATTTGCTTTTCTACTTCTAGATCCTATAAATTTCAATTTCGCAAGAATATAGTAACAGCGATAATAATCAAATAATACTTCACAGCAAACAAAATTTATATTTTTTAAGAACAAATTTTATTTTAACATCTGCGATAATTGAGAGAACCAAGTAGAAAGGCTAGAAAGACAAACGGGAGACACCCGGTGCTGACAGCGGGGGCGTTCGATAATTTATCGTCTTCATTTGCCCGTGTCCATATTTATTGCGTCGTTATGAACAATACGGCGCCTATTAAACGAAATACGCCTGACCTCACTGCGCGGACGCACAATCGAATTAATGCTCGGGCTTGCGCGATCATGTCCAATAATAAGCTTAATAAATATTGATTGTTTAATTAATGTATAATCGACCGTGTGGGATACAGCCTGCGCGCTATCGGCAGTCAATTTGTCCGCCCACTGGCGCAGCATGAATTTATTAACGGTTTATTTTCTGTAGTCACGCGTAGCTTTCGACTGTTTTAATTGTCTCTCTTGCCTGCTGCCACAAACAACAGAGACACGACTTTCCAAAGAGTATGACATTTTCTATGTTATGCCTACAGCATAACTAATTTAGATTCTGTTTCAGTCATTGAGACTCTTAAAGTCGCGTGGATGCACTCGGACTCGCTTCGAGTGTTACATCAGTTCAATTATATTTTTGAAAAGTGTGGCCGGCTTCGACTGTGCAATTGTATCACATTATCATTAATACCCTTCATTCGTCTGGGCGCGCGTCCGAACGGCGTTGAAGCGTCGTGGTTGCAGGCGTCCAGTGTCTAAAGGGTTGCCTTCCATTTTCATTTTTATTGCATCATCTCTTTTTGCTACACCTGCCCGGTTCGAGGTGGCCGGTGCATTGCATTCCAATTTTTATATTTGTTTTACCACATCTTGAAGAAAACTGCACTGAGTGAACCTCGAAAAGAGGATCAGAGCTACCCAAAACCAAAGAAGATTAAAACCCTTAAGACAGATTAAAAAAGTATTTTAGAATTTTCATTCTTTCTTCATTGTATTCCACTTTCACTTTTAAATTGTAAGTTGAATTGTAAAATTTTTTACATTTGCATTCTTTTCATTCTTCTTTCATTTGTGCCTAAAAAAAAATAATATCGAAGCAAATTTTACGCTCTTCTTTTAGGACTCTTCCTTTTTAACCAAGAAATTCAGAATAAATTTTAACCTGTAAGCCAAAAGCAATTTAGCTTTCATTTTTAAAGAAAGGAAATACATTGAAAGAATTATCACAATACTGTAACAAAGCAATTATCCTTGTAAACATTTTTTAGAACAGACGAAACCTTTTATAAAGATCGACTGCTTGTTTGCAGCTTAGTTTAAGAAATAGTTATATTTGTGGAAGGTCAAATAAATTACGGCTAGAGCATTATCTATGATACAATACAACAATATCTACACCCAGAGAAAAGTTTCTTTGATTTGACTGTCAGTTCTTGAAATTAAGTAATAATTTTTATTTTTCTCACAGATATTTCATTCTAATTTTTAAAAAATCGACAAAAGAAAAACAATTTTTTAAATTTAAACATATTTTTTCTGTATGTAATTCATAGATATTATCAACATTTCTTACTGTATTGTATCGTAAATGACATTCAAATCAAAGAAGTTTTTCTTTAACCATATAGCAATGCACAAATTTCTTTGACTTAAATTTTTTTTAATCGGAGAAACTTCTCTCTGAGTGTGCAAGAGAAAATGCGTAAAGCTACCTGAATAGTTCGAAAAAAATGCAAAACTCAACCTCAGAGTTACATATCGTGTACCGCACGAAATCAATCGAGCGCCGAGCAGGGCCTATCGATGATCGAGTAACTGCGGGAGAAAGAGATTAATCGTTAATGCAATAATTATACGTTCACGAGGCAATTACATGGCTTCGTGAAAGGGGAGCAGCCCCGCGCCAGAAAAACAATGAAAAACGCTGCGTCTTCTGTGGGAACGGCCGTCCCATTAATGGAATCACCAATTGCAGAGTTATTGGTTAAATTGCTAATTGCTAGCCTCTTTCTTTGGTTCCCTTTCTAGCGCCGCGTGTAACGACAATTGCGCCGACACCCACCCGTCGATCAACGCTATTTTCATAAATAACGTCTCGCCTCTCTGTCGACTGTACAATTTCTCACGGCTGCTTCTTCGCGGCACTTACTTAATTTTCGGAGTGTGGGCGAGTGAATTAATCTCTCCGCGATCGAATCGGACTGTTTGCTCGTTCTCTAGGAGGCAACAAGAACGGAGGACGGAAGTCGTCCTCGACTCGTGAGAAATGCGCACCGGCCGAGGGAGAAAACATCTCGTCGAGCCCGTTCGCTTCGCGAAAGGGGAATCGCGAATCTTCTCGGTTCTTCGTCCGCGGTTCCGTTCACATCTTCAGCCCACGATCCTTCATTCTTAGAAAGGATCGTTGTACTTGTTTTCATTTCCACTTACGCGATTAGACTTCTCACGGTGCATACAGGTATCACAACTGGCGTCTCGCACGAACGTGCCGCGTATTTTTATGCAAAATACTTTAAAGATATTTTTCCGTTATATATCGATAACATTCCAGATTTTTTAAAACAGCCTATTAAAATTAATTGAAGTTGCAATTTGTAATTCCGAGAATATAAAGTACAGAACTTGTAATAAAAATAAACGACAACATTTTCTAAGCCGCGTGAGCCAAATATCTTCACTGAGAAAAATTTCCAATTGAAAATGGGCGAATCAGAATTTTCTGATTAAATCTATTTTAATTCTGAGATAACTAGATATCCAATTATGATAACCGAAGTTCTGATTGATATGATCGGAATTTTACTGGTTCGTTCATTTTCAATCATAAAAACAATGTGAGCAAGTAGAAAGAAGTCAACACCGCAGTCAGCATTCCAGCAGAATTAACATACTCCGTTTGCAAGACATTCACCGGTGGATATACCAACGATAAAAATCTGAAAATCCCCAAGAAATCCCATCGCGGAATTTGAATTTGCTCCGTCTAGCTGCGATCGTGACGCATGAATCCTGAAAAGCTCGAAAAGAAGGGCTTCTTTATATTCAAAGGAAGACTCTCGTTTCATCCCTCCGATTCGAATAACAAAGTGAACTAGTTCGATCAAGTTATAAAGATCAGTACAGCTTCTCAGTATCAACCACAATTTTCTTTAAACAAAGAAGTGAATTCTTATTAGCAATTATCATTCCAATTCATCAAATTTATTTTCTTAATTCACTAATCAATATTAATAGCAAATAAAAATATAGCCGTAAACTTTAAAAAGAAAATTTTTGATAATTTAATTTTATATTAATAAGAAAATCTCTCTTATACATAAAAAAAATTAATCAATAGGACTAATAAGAATTATTACTTTTTCACTAAGTAATTATAAGTTCGTTAAATGTTGATGATTTTCAAAGTAAATAAAGAACAAAAGAGGAAAATGGAAAAAGTTGCAGGCAACAACTGAATTTTCACAAGTTAATGCGTGACTGACGCGACAATTGGTGGTTTTGGGCCAAGTGTGAAGAATAGGACTTCCTTCGTAGAAGTCGGAAAAGTATTTTAACATTCAAAAGCGAATTTCCACGGTCGAGCCTTGGCCCGACAAACGATTTGAATAACAAAGTCACCAAGAAGATGTACTATCGTCCGTGTCCGCATGAGTGAACAGTCTTCAGGCAAGTTTATCGCAGGAATCGTTTGCATACCAAGCGAAATCGATCCTCGTCCAGCTCTTCAGGATTTCCATCGTCATCGACTTTTGTCGTTTGCTTTGATTCGAGACCCGAACGCAAAGACGATTCTTCAAATGTGAAGCTAGCGATGCGCTTCGATTGATCACTCTTACAATTACTAACAGAATATAAAAACGACGACAGTAATGTTAAATTATTTGTAAGAAACGACTGTTAATATTTAACGTGCTTTAATTAAGATATATATATCAGTATTTTCATAAGGTTTAAGATGCTATTGAAAAAATTATAGCATAAAAGAATATTTAGGAAATGAAAAATCCAACGTTTTTCTTTTACCATTCACAAAAAAGCAACATTGTTAGACCATTCACAAATAACAAATCGAATAAAATAAGTATTGTGACTATTTGCTCTCTCTTTGATTTCATAGTTCAAAGTGACATTTATGATTTTTTTTTACTTGTAATTAATGGCAGCTGACATCATTTTGTTATGAAAATAAAAAGCTTGTACTAGCACATTAGAAAGTATGATGAGTAACGTGACTGCTCGAAAGATCTCGGAGAAGTCTACGTTAAAAGAATCCCTGGTCTAGCCATATCGGTTGAACAGGTGTGCGGGTACGATGCGAGAATAAACGATTAGAATCTCGATTAGCATCCGCGGATCATATTAATCGCGGCTGCATTACCAAGCGGTTGCATCCGCTCGAGTACGATTTCATAATCGGACACGTATCGGCTTCGAGCACTAAGTCTCGATTCGCTTTGACGACTTAATAAGAGGTAATTGCGCCTCAAGTATAATATAAGCGCATAAACGATCTAACATCGATAATTAAGCATGCAACAAGCGACAAACTATTTTTTAGATTAATTAATATTAATTAATGTTAATGTATCGTTCATTTAGTTATTGAAAAATTCTTAATAGCGTAATTAAAATATTGTCATTATAAATTTAGTTTTATCAATAATTAGATTTAAATATTACAATATATTACATATTAATTATACTCTAAAAATTATGTTCTAAATTCGGAAAGAATAGCTTTGTTGAAGTATCTGAAAATTTAACTAGATATAAGTATCTGAAGTATAATTTGATTTAGAATAATTATGTAGGACCCTTAAACTGATTGCTAGAATGCTAAAACTTTTTGCAGTATATGTTTAAGCGTTCCACATAATTTTGATGGTCCAATAAAATCATTTTCAAATTTGTATTTTGCTAAACTTTTAGGTACTTCAGTAAAACTGTTCTTTCCGTGTACATATATTTTAAACTCTCGCGACATCTCTCCGAAATTCGACAAAATCTGAGACAAACATGCGATTATTTCTTTCGTGAGAACCCCTGACTATCACGCGAAATGACACGAATAACATGCCGCGGAGTATACGACGTTTCGACGGCAGTTTCATCGCTCCTGACATGGTGATTCGCAGGGAAGTGCAAAAAGGAAGACAAGGAGAAGCCGATGAGGCGGCCGCGGGCGAATGGTCGCGAAATGTGTTCGGAAGACGTGGAGGCAGAGGAGAAAAATGAAGCGGGTGGTGGCGGTGGTGGTGGCGGTGGCGCTAGGCGATCGGAAGTGTGTCAAATTACAGAGGTCCGCGATATTAATGACTCCTAATGACATGCCCCCCTCCTGACAGCAGCGTCCGGTGCCTACCGACCGACACAAGGAAAGAGCACGATTTCTCCCCACTAAGCCATTCGCCCGGGTCCGCTCGCGAACCACCAAGGTTGGGGCCCCCGTGCTGCTCACCGCGTCGGGCCGGTGGACCCGATTCACAGAATCGACATTAAAAATGCAATTACTAATTGACGGAGGCTAATAGCAATAAGACAAACAACGGACTAAATGCTATAAAGTAAAACACAGGTCGGCGACGGTGTCCTTCACCCCATCCCGCTCGCTACCACCAGTCAGGTCCTATCGGATCCCGTTCTCGCCCCTCGTACCTCGCTTCTATTTACCAATCGTTTCTTTTTCTTTCTTTCTTGGCTCCAACTTGGTCCGCTCCTTTCGTTGTGATACTTGTACGAGGAGCACCGTTCGCGAAGGGGCGCGAGCCCTTCTGTTTACGACCGGTTCGGCATTTCCGAGAGGCCGGTCCAACCGCGGATTTTTTGTCAGCTAGCTCTACACCTCTGTTAGTTTCTGTCCATTCGTCCGTTTTATTTTACCTTGAGAGGATAGCTCGATGTTCCATCGTCGAGGTACAGCTTTAACCCGTACCATGTTTTTTTCTTTGATGACAGTCGTATACTTCGCT
This sequence comes from Trachymyrmex cornetzi, assembly GCF_001594075.2. Classification (NCBI taxonomy): domain Eukaryota; kingdom Metazoa; phylum Arthropoda; class Insecta; order Hymenoptera; family Formicidae; genus Trachymyrmex; species Trachymyrmex cornetzi. Next base: position 275,297 of record NW_017296814.1, on the reverse strand, counting down.
TATCTCAATTACATAATTAATTACACAATTAATACATTATTGAACGTAGACGTATCAGTTAAGAGTTTTGTTGTGTCTGAACGTTAAAACCGTTCACTCAAAACTGAAACAAGTTTACTGGTGTGAGCTGTTCTTTCTAAAGAAACATATATGTATATTAAATCAGACCTGTCCAAACATGAGAAACTGAACGTTTCCCTCTCTCTGTCGTCGAGCGAAACAAAAGAAAAACAAAAATATATGCTAGAGCTCTCTTTGTCAAATGACTGCCTGTTTTATCTTTTTTGTTTTCTATATGTCTCTCGCTTAACGAGACAATGGAGAAATGGAAGTGTTTAGCTCTCTAAATTTTGAACGAACCTGGTTTAAATCAATGTGCAAGGTTATTAGAGTTTAAAATTATTATTCATTATTATTAATTTGAAAAATTATTATTAATCTGTTCTTATTTCAAGACCTTAAAGAGATGTCAATACGGTTCTGTTTGAATTGATTTATGACACCTTAAGACTGTACTTAAAGCGATCTTAAATATAAGAACAGACTATGAGTACCGGGAGATCTTAATGTTCCATTATAAAATTAATGATTATGTTTAGTCTTCATTTTTTGTCGTAGTTTGCTTCTTTCTGATATTTTGTACATTATAAACGAAATTTTATAAAAAAAAATAGTCGGCCATAGACGTTTGTGTAAAACGTCCGGTCAACAATGTGTTAATTGGTCTTACTGTACAATATTACAATTGTAATATTTATATAAAATACAACATTAATGTTAAGAACAATACGTAATACTTCTGTCAATATTATTTTTAAATGTAATAACAGATTAATATTAAAGCTATAAAAAAGATGTCGCATGGCCACTATGTACCGATAATTATAACTATTATAAGCATGTTCGCAGGATTGCGTTATTACGCACGTCAAATAAGTTTCTTAGTTTTGCAGATGCAGTCGTTTGGCGGCATCCATTACGTTCTGTCATCTCCCTCATTATCGCGCTTTCTGCGAAGAACGATACACGCTATGTCAGATCTCGTGACGCGTGACACCCTTCGAGTTTGTCCCGTCGTTCTCGAAACGCACGTTCATGGAATTAACGATTCTCCTTATTAGGTCTGTTATATAAAAGTTTGTTTTGCTAAACACGCAAGAATCTAAAGGACTAAAGGTCGTCTGTTAGATTATAACAGTGTATTTATTATACTATGCTCTAATATTTCCATGCTTACGTGAATGTCAGCTTTATGATAGAATATATGTCTAATTATAAAAAATTATAAACATGAAATAAATTTGCTATAATTGATAAATAGTTATATATAAATTTTCGGTACTATGGAATCTACAGACAAATTACAGAATATATAATATTCCCAATTGGTTTCCTCTAATTTCAATTTGCTGACAATGGTCACGCAGCTCTAACCGAAACTTTCCCACGATATGATAATATAACGCTAAAAATTTGCACACGCGCTTCCCTTTTTGTTATGTTTAATAGGTGTCGCGTGAGTCAAGTTGCCATTTGCAATTTTAGCACTTCGAATTCGTCTAAGTCGTTCCGCCTCGTCAAAATCGTAAAAGGGTCCCGAAAAGGGACTAAATTTTTCTGAAGATCATCGACGATTCAGTCGAACCGTCCGCAAAGGATTTTTTAATATTTTAGTCATTCTTTTATGATCCTAACGAAAAATCTAATGGATGCACACGGATGGTTCTCCAAAGTTAAAAGGCCAGTTATACGGCACGGAAGAATTCCTCGAGGCAAATGATAAACTGCTGCGTGTAAGCGGCATCTGCCGAACGTAATTGGTTTTATGACATATTTTACGTGGAAAAAAATTAGCTGACGTCTCCGACATGGAGGACCTTTTATAGATGCAGAAATTGAACTGTGCCAATAATATTCGCTTCATGACTGAATTTTATATTTAAAATCGCTCATCTATATCTTATTTTATAAACATTTTTTATCTTATTGTTATAAATATTACAAATATATTAGAGTAAAATGTACAATTTCAAACATGGTACAATTCTGAATAAAATAAAATTTGAATCCAAATACAAAGTTTAAGTTTGGTAACCTTGTTCTCATTATATAGAAGGCACTGAAATCACTAAATAGGAAAAATGAAACTTAAACTTCAAAAACTTCAAATTTTATTTCGTTCAAAATTATATTATATTCGAAATTGTATCACTTTATTCTATCAAATATTACTATATTATATAATATATTTTTATACCTTTCAAAAGTTTATTTTTTTCACATCTATAAGTTTCAGATTTCACTGTACGAGTAAAAATTACGTAAACAGATCTAAACAAGGTTTTATAAAAATAAAATCTGATTAAGATTGACAACTCAAGTGACATTGTTGATTACGGTAGTGTCTCAGATAAAAGTACATTAAAAAACTGGCAGTGCGGGTTCATTATCATGACGAGGCGTTCTTTTTTTGCACGTATCATTCTATCGCCGTATTATTTCTGCACGAAATTTATGTCTACCGTAAACGAAGATTAACCAGCATCGTACGTTAATCGTATCAAGAATATACGATGCAACTCTGCAAACTCACCTTGTATGGATTCCGGCGAGGTTGGCTCCTTATCGATTCGGCCGAGCGCGTCGCTACCTGAAACAAAAAGCGCAACCAAGCCCTCGTTAGTGACGCCATACTATAAGCCAATCGGGAAAATCATTCGTTTTCCGTAAGAGATACATGCGCGAGTACTTTTTGCTTTGATCGAATCGGCAAGCATTGTAGTTTTATTTTAATTACATTAAGGTTACTTATAACCTACTCCTTTGGGGATAATAGCACGCTTCTTCATCAGTGAAGAAACGATGACGAAGACATTGATTTATATTTGCAACCTGCAGCCTTATCGTCTTCATTAATTTTATTAAAATTATGAAAGACTAGCAAGAAATATAAATATAATACAAGAGAAATAATCCTCGGTATTGTTACACATATTCAAATAATATTTGTTATGACGTTCATATTGTTGTTTTAATAAAATTAATAAGATTAAACTTCAAATAGAACTAATATCTAAATTATGTAAATGTTAGACTATTTTTACGTTAAATTATGTCTGTTAATTATTAAACAATGATTGCATTTAGATTCTTTAATATGATTTCATTCTTGCATTTATTTCCTTAATGGAACCAATAAATGTGTACATAATAAAAATGATACATAAATGTATAAATCAATCATATTAAAGAATTTTACAACAATTGCAATTGAGTGTTTCTCAATATTCCTCAATGTCTGACAAATGTGTTATGTCACATACAGTTCTATTCTATTCGATGGAAACCCACATCTGCCTTGATTAAAATCGAGAGATCAAGAGAACTGAATGGTCCAGATAGTATCAGAGTACATCGCATTTATCAATCAGGTTGCGGGCCGAATTATGCTAAAACCCAAGCGATCATGACGCATAGTGGGGAATCGCGCGCCATGCCGATCGCAATTTCTCGAAAATAGGGCGGCTCGCCGTTATCCTGCCGTAAATGCGATCGATCGATATTCAAATAATCTATTTGACAGACCCTTTTTCAAGGAGGACGAGAAAGGGAAGATGGTGGTAATTCGGCGCGAGGATGACCACCGTACGTCACACGGCGAGAGGGACGAGTTCGTGGGGGTCCGGCAGACCCCAGGGGCGACCACCTACTACCCCCTAGGGGGTCGCAACTCACCCCTGAAACGACTGTATTCAGATAATCCCACCTTTCCTTTTCTCCGTCTTATTTGCCCGCAACGACGACATTTCAATACATGCTCTCACCGGATAACCCGCCACAAATATGGGCGGATATACGCGATCACTATACGTGGAAAATAGTAACGGGAGTAACGACTACATACGGTAGTACGTAGAAGTAAAAGGGATAGGAAAGATTTCACAGTCTTGACTCTCGCATTTCGTATATATCATCATACATATTGAAAGATCAGTGAATTATTCATATAATGAATTTAATATTGATCGGTAATATGCATTTAGTTTTTCCTCCGTCCTTAATTCAAGATGCGCGTATTAATGTGACAATTAGATAAAATATTTCCTATGCTCCATTTCAAATTGTGTTTATATATTCCACCAATATCTGCTTGATCGGCGACCTATAATATGTTTCATTTAAGTTATCCAGGTCGCTATAATAAAACTAAACAATGTTTCTTAACGAGACCGTTTTTATTATCGAGCGAAGGACTCCTAGAAACTAGTACGCGTTTACATTAAATATAAAGAGCGGCCTTATAAGCCAGAGCTCGAGCTCTTCTCTCTTATGCACGCATGTAATAATGCCTGAGGCAATCTTTCTTATAGTTTTGTAGAAAAAAAAGAATCGTGAGGGAAGATGCGATGCATAATTCATCAGTAGCGGGGTACGATCGATTGTTCGACCGATATTAGAGAACATCGATGACAAGATCCTTTTTCACGAGCGACAACGCGCGTTTAATTCTATCAATCGTAGTTATGTGCATTAATTTTCAAAACTTTTTCAGTGCATAAAAATAAAAAAAAACATATATATAGATTTTTCAACATATTTTAATATTTATCAAGACAGTCTTTTCGCGTATATGGAAAGAACGAATTTGCTGAAATGTTTAAAAATTTAGTTAGATACAGATCTGAAAATAATTTTGTTGGACCATCAAAATAGTTACGTAGTAACTCAAACTGAGTAATTACTAGAATGTAAAAACTTCTTGTAGCATTGTTTTTCATTGCTTGAATTTAATTCAAGCATGAGAAACAGTGCTTGAAGTATTATGCAATTATTTTGATGGTCAAACAGAATTATTTTCAGATCTATATCTAGCTAAATGTTCAGATCTTTCTGCAAAATCATTTTTTTCCATGTAACTCCTTTATACAGAAGCCTCACAAAATTCTTGTTTAATGGTAGACATCAGCGAGCGCGACGATTTATCAAAATGAAATACCGGCTGTCGAAAGGACGCCCACCCATTCCTTTAAATAGGAATGAACGCGGATAAATACGATGCACCTTCGTCGTTCGACGACTCTCCGGAGGGCCGTAAAGAAGTTACGGTTTGCACATGCACTTTTTGCCCCGTTGCACATATCACGCGAATGACTATAACCCCACTGTCGCTTTCTCTTTCCTTCTCTGTTTCCTGTCATACCGTAAAATAAAAATTACGCGTTCATATTATTTATTAATCAGTAATTTTACCTTGTAAAATCAGTCTCAGCGAAATCTTCATGAAACATTGAGTGTCAAATGATAACTGATAAATTCTTGCTTCAACTCTCATTAAAAAAAGAATCTGATTAAATTAATATAGGAATTCTGGTTAAAAATGGACAAATCGGAATTTTCTCTCTGATTGAATCTATTATAATTCTAGTTGAGATAATCAGAATTTTTATTGATATTACATGATCAGTTTTTTGGTTCGTCCATTTTCCAACAGAAATTTTTCTCAGTGCAATCTTTCTCACACGGCATCAGAAATATGAAGAAATATAGTAGGCGCTCAACGCATTATTCTAACACACTCAGGAAAATGTTCTAATTAAATCAACAAAAGAGCTCAACAAGAATAGTATTTTGATGAGGACAGGTTATCATAACCAGAAATTTCATTCGGTCTCACTAAAATGCCATTCTTGTTCGGTTCTTTTGTTAGTCCAACCAGAACATTTTTTTTCAATAAATATACATATTCTTATTAACATTAACACTCTCATGTTTCACCTTTCGCATAATTATAAAGTTCTTATTATTAATCTTGCATCCTTACACATAACTCAGAAAATTCGCTCTAGAATACGAATAAAACATTTTCCTCTCTTTTATTCTCTGTTTGTTCGAAGCAGTCAATTCACTCAACTATTTGCGTCGTCGGCCGAGATTTCCAGACATCAATTCTGAAGTACGTCACGGCGTTGTCGGACCTCACTTTTTCACTTATTAATTCGACACGTCCGCGCCAGCCGGAATCGCGTGTTTGCGGCTACCGTCCCGGATACATCTTGGTATTCATAAAGGGCAGGCTTATATACCTTCCTGTATGAAGCGCACACCCATCAGCAGCCCCATTTAACGTATATGTACACGTGACACCTGTGCCGATAACTTGAATACCGCGGACAGGTGCTCTCGTCAAGCGCTCGACATACGACCACGAAGACGGAAGCGTGTCGAGACCGCTATTATCTCGCGATTACAATCTCGTTTCGCCAAAGGCCGGTTATCGATTGCATGGATCGATCTCTTCCTTTTCCTTTATCGCAATCAGTTAGACCGCGTGGACTTTAATAAACAATGAGCGATGCGAAAATGCCGAGCTTGCTTATTAATAAAAATTCAAGCATACACTTATTGAATTAAGATTTGAGAAAGTTGTACGTAGGTTAAAAATCATTTCGAAACTTCCAGATCATTTCGATACAACTTCGTGGAAGTTGAATAATTACTCAATATAAAATTCCATGTCTTCGGTTAATCGATTAATTCATAAAATTCGATCAATCCTGCGCATCCATGTAGGTATTCGTGCCATGGACGGAAACGAGATTTTAATATTTAAGCTCGATAGCACGATACAATAAGTATAATAAGCATAGAAGCGACCGCCAGCAGGCGGTTGCAAGAGACGGTTGCAATATTAATGCTGACATTTCGGTGCTTTGCGGTAGTTTAACCACACTCCAGCCCCTCGCTTTAATGGATGCGGCTTTCCGACAGGGACGCTATGCCACGACTACGCCAATCTCGTCACGTATGGCCATATATTGTAACCGATATATCGATCTTTAAAATAAAACGGAATAAGAGTCTTAGAAGAATCTTAAAAGAATTTACAAAATAAAATTTTATTTCAATTAGGCAACTGTGTACACTGGATTAATAAGTCATTTAAAAGATTTGAGGTTTAAAGTTCAAGTATACCCTACCACGTATGCTTTAAATATCCATGCGATGGTAGCAACAATGCGTTATTGAAATTTTTGATTGATTCGTAACATCGTAATGTTTGTACTTTACGTAACATTCTTACAGAGGAAAGACTTGTGTTAATTTATAAATATTTGAAATTTTTAGTATAAAGTCATGTACGTAACGTACTTATATTAAGTAAACTCATAAGATTTTAATGTGTCATACAATAAATAGTAATGCAATGATGATGCGTATGAGATTAAAAAATTCGTTTTTTCGATTGATGATTCATATCGTCAATAGCATATAGATGTCCGGATCAAAGTCCAAACAAATCTTTTTTCATGTATAAAATAAGAATAATTTACATCAATATAAAATTCTGTCGTTACATTCGAAGTACACTGAAAAAAAAAAGAGTTTGGTTATAACTACCAAATGTTAAATAAAATAATTCCACAATCAAATGTTCAGATAATATAACCATAATTTTATCTTTACAAATATTTAGTAAGTATTACCAAACGGTATTGCTAACGTTTGTAAAGTTAAAAGTTTACTATGGTTTGGTTATATTATCTAAACATTTAGTTGAAATTATTCCATTCAACATTTGGTAGCTACAGTCAGACTCTTTCTTTCGATGTACACAATATTATTCAAAATGCTCTGAACAAATGTATTTTTTTTTACATTCTTTTAATTGGCCTAAGTTCACACGAAACTCGTGTAAATTATTATAAGTGTATTCTTGTACTGCGTTGTTATATCGTTATATGCGCGCAGAGCGATGAAGAAGGATTGCCAGGAATCATCTTCGTGCGCAGAATGCCACGTTGTGTTAGTGACTCGATTTTTCGCAGTGTCCTTACGATGATCTGCCTGTGTAGCGATACTTGATTTTCCATTTTTTTTCCTCGGTTCATCGGTTCTGCTCGCCTTTACTTCGCCACGCGAACTGCCATGAATACAAGATGCGGCACCTGGATACATCTAGTTTTCGCGTGGCGGCGATCCAGCCTTCTCATCAATTTTTGAGAACCCGCGCTCAGACGATATGTATGCACCGCCACCCCGACGCCGATAACCGATATGGAAACCACGTTCTGGTCGACCGACCAACCGCCACGGCTGATGCCCATATACCCAGCTACTACGGAAAATCATACGCCGTCCTGCAATGCGCGTGAATAGTGATGAGAAATCGCGGCGAAACACTCGCGCCGGAAGCTGATTGGGCGACTATACGGTGACCATACCTGCTTGACGTCAAAATCTTCAATTCAACGTTGTTATTGGAGAAGAAAATCAAACGACAAATATTTTTACTAAAATAATAATTAAATTTGACATTATATAATGTTAAATTGATATTGTATAGTGCCAAATATAATCATTATTTTAGTTAAAAATAACGATATTATTGAGTAGGAGCAGTGGCGACTCACATCGAGTTCATTTGACCCTATAAAATTTAACAGTGTATAGAATTAAAATATTTTTAATACGGAAGTATGCATTGACATGGAAATAGGCTGTGATTGGAAAACTTCGAGTTTCGCGGATATTAAAGTATTTACATTGTCGGAAGAAAGGAGAAAAACCTCAGAAATGCCTATCGCTCGAAAAGGCCTTGCGCAGCAGTTCGCAAAAACACGATTACATAACTATCAACTTCCATAATATCCTACACAGACGTACACACGCAGACACACACGTCGAAAGAACCACGAGAACAGGTTTTACGCGCGTACCGGAAAAATCCGCGGGTTAGGTGGGACTTTAAATTCGAAACTTTCCGGGCGGAAGAGAAAAGAAACCAGCTGAGAAACGTCGTAGAAAAAAAGGGGTGAGAGTGGGAGAAAGGGAGAGAGGACGAAGGGGAAGGAAGTTCGTGTACGCGAGCCGAGACTTTTTCCAATTACAAACGGCGCCATTCGCGAACTGGTCGGCGGCGATTATTTTTGAAACAAGAATATTCCTCTCCGCCCCGGGACATAATGAGGAAGCGAGAGGCACGGTCGGAGGGCGCGATAATGGCGGCCGTTATGAAGAAATCAACCCACCCCGGCACACAGCCACCCCGTCGCACTCCGCCGGCGAGCCACGCTGGTAACCCACTTGATCTTCCGTTTCCATGGCGACCGCCTTGTCCAACGAACCCCCGCCGACTGCGACCGGCGGGGGTGGTGGTGATGGTGGTGGTGGTGGTGGTTGCGAACCTTCTCTCTTATTATGAGAGTTGCTCCACCCGGGCGGAAGGGTTGGAACGTCGCTCTTTCTCTTTCTATCTCTATTTCTCTTTCCCTTTTACATCCCCCTCAGTGGCTGGACGCTTTCAGGACGCACATTTAATGATATTTCGGTAAGTCGAAAGCAGAAGCCGTTAAAAACGAACGCAGTTATGCGAGACACTTAAGTGCTGATATCTTCTACACGCGATTGCAACACCTTAGAAGAATTTCCAAATACTATTTCAAGAGTATACCACAAAAATTTGTTTCCGGTAACAGATTAGATAATATCGAAATTTTCTAAATTTCAGCTATTGTATGCATTAAACGTTATGTATTAATACACTTTAAAATTTGATAAACAAATATAGATTTTTTCAATCTTATAAAATGGATTGTATATTAATAAAAATTTCTAAATTTTTTCGCTATTGCAGTACGCATTAAATGCTGTGTTTTAATATACGATCCATTGTATTTAAAAATTTAATACAAAAATAAAGATTTTTGCATTAAATCTTAAAGTGAATTGTATATAATTAATATGCTTTCCAAATAAAACTAAATATATATGATAATAAGCATTGTAAACAATGCAAAGTAACATTTATTAATAAATTGTATATAATATAAAATGACTCACAATGTAACATAATAATTATGTAGTAAGTAATAAATAAATATTGTTAACACCTACAAATTACGATACAATCGAACCGTAAGAAACGTGAACGCATTGGACAATCACGCTTCTGCGAAACGGACAACAGTATACTTTCTTTTCCCTCTTTTTTTTCATATTTCTCATCTGCTGTAACGCGGTCGAGCAGCCTACCCACAAGAGCTTTGTGCATAATAACGATAATCTTCTGGCATAAAGTAACCGATTACTCTTTTTCCGAGAATTTGCGCCAATGATCCGTGAGATTCGTCGTCTAATATTCGTGCATCTCGAATTCCATGAAACATCAAGCGCAATATGCGGGCATTGCGTGCGCCGAACGCATTTCTCCGATTCTTAGGACTAAATTAACGCATTATTTGTAATTACATAATCGGATTACATAATTACAAGTGTATTATTATTGATTACGTAATTACACGACACATTATACAATACATGCTATCATTGCGCAATATGTATGCCATTACGCGAAAAGAGCGATTTTGCTGAAAGATCTAAAATTTTATTGGATACAGATCTGAAAATTTTGTTGTTTTACAGCATCGCTTATCATTTTAGAGTTTCCAAAAATTATTGTAATGGTCCAACAAAATTATTTTCAGCATCCAACAAAACTTTAGATCTTTCAGCAATCGTTTTTTTCGTATGTAATAACATTTGTGCCTAAAACAGCCACAGTAGACGCATACCCGATCGATCATCGGCCCATACGATAATCGTTCTTGAATTTAATCCGGAGGAACTGATAGATTCCGAAATAATTGCCGTTCGTCGGATTGTTAGTAACATGAAAAAAAAGAGGGGTTAGCAGGGGATGTACTCGCGCCCTTTGGCAGATGATGGACGGTGGTGAGTAACAGCTACGGGGTGTCGCGAGTAAACGAGACACATATAGGAGAAAAAGAGGAGAATGATCTTCCGCGCGGGAGAGAAATGATTTGAAATTGATGAGTCTATCGCGACTTAGAAGGGTTGGGGTGTCGCGTGCCGCACCTCGAATGCATAAAGGATTCCCAACCCCTTTTTATTGCGCTTTATCCCTCGAGCTATTCTTCCAAGCGTGTTGTCTTCTCGTGTACAATCTTGTATTCCAACGAGAATGGTGCACTCAATCGGAAAAAAATCAATAACAGACCGAATTATTAGTAAATAATTAGTTTTCTACTTAATTCAAGTTTAAAAATTAGTATTCCGCTGACCAATGCTGATAGAATTAGCATTCCATAGATTTAAGTGGTCACAAGTCACTTGGTACTGATGATATTTTTCATGAAAAATTCTTACAATAATCAATTCGCACGGCATACTTCACATGTATTATCGTCTTTTCGTTCGAATTACCGTGATAGTGCACAGACATGTCCACGCCGCGCCCGTTTCTTTGCACGTACGCTGGAGAACGAGAAGCCATTAACAGGGACGCATATACCAACATGTCGCTCGTGGGGGTGGTTTTCCATGGACTCGAGGGGAGAGCATGGACTGTATCCGCGCAGAGGAAGGGGAGAGAAAAGTGCTTCACGCGGCGAAGTAATGGAGCCGACTTATTCCGCACAGAAACTCCTTGGCTGGGAGCAACGACGAAGACGGTGAAGTATTCGAAGCATCGAGGGCGGTGAGAATCGTTCGAACGAAGGATCGATACCGAGCTTGATTCATTTTTACGAAATAGAAAATTTTCCCTAACCTTTAAATAGATAGGCTTAAAAATCTTGTTCTGGAAAAAGAAAATAAAAAGTATTGCCCAAAAGTCTTAAATTAATTATTTTTACATTTCTCCGTCTTATAAGGGTATAAATAACGTAAATTTAATTCTACATGTACTAACTGAATAGATAAGTATAAAAATAAAATTTGTTTGGAGTATTCTCAGCATCCCATCCACTTAAAGGTTCATTGACGTCGACTCATTTAGAAATGCTAAAGGGTTTGCGAGTTATCGCCGTGTCGTGATCCCATTGCTAATGCCAACATTACGCGAATCTTGCCGTTCACTTCATCAGGGCGAGGAGCGCACTGATATTAAGCTCCTCCGGGGGACTCCCTTTATATAAACTTATTGACTCCTTCCTACCAAAAAACGATTTTAATAAAGCATGTAAAAATTCTAAAAGCTAGATTTTGCAGATCGAAAAACAGTTTTGTTGAGATCATCAAAATATAATTACGTAAGAATCTCGAGTATAATGAGCAATTCTGCAAAGTTTTGATACTCTATGAATAATATAACGATCAATTTGATATATAATTATTTTGACTGTTCAACAAAATTAATTTCAGATCTGCATCTAAGCTAAATTTTTTTATGTTATACTTTAGCAAAATCATCCTTTCTGTGTACCAATATAGATTAATTTTAATGTCGGTTTAATTTATCCTTTATCTTCTTTAATTCTTAGAATCAAAAGATAAAAAATAAGTTGAACCGAGATTAAAATTAATCTGCATTGAGAAAATGGTAGAAATGGATTGAGAACTTCACATATGTCAACAAGTCATTTAAATACTTTTTATAATATTTTTTATGTTACATAAATTCTAATATAACGGTTATCAAACGTGTATAATCCCGATTATAGTACAGTATGTATAGATATTTGAATAATTGGGAGAACAAGTATATATCGTCTTTAACGATATGATAAAAACGATAATAAGTCTGAGATTACATACTACGTGGCTAATCCCCGTCATGCAGACTCAAGGAAATTCGATGCGTCACGGTATTCTGATAGCAGTTGTAAATCGCCGTGAATTGTGACAGATTGTGATTAATGAGCTTTAAATTAGATCTCGCGGTGTAATATCAAAAAAAGTTCGATGCATTAAGACGTTTTGTCTACATATTCTACTTTCAGGAAGATTTCATATTTATCTCATTCGAAAATATTATTTTATAATATTTAAAATTTATAATTAGATTAGAAGGAACGTTTAATATTTTCTATTAACATTATAGCACGATCAAAATATTTTATATTAATATTTTATTAAAACAAAAATAGTTTTATGACTCCAAGGACATAACAAATATAACCAAATTGAAGAGAATTTAAATACAAAGTCAAAACGTTTGCAGAACGTTAACTTCGTTGATAAATACATTCTAATTATTTGCAAATTATATTTTATTGTCTTATAAATATTATTTATATTTGTTATTTATATTTATGTATATTAACATTTGCAAAATAAGTCAAAGTGCGCAATAGCCGAAGTGATAAAACAACTTCTTCGTTATCTTTATTATCATTACCACGTATCGATGTCGTTGTTAAAATTATTAATCGTTATCAAGTATTTTGCATTTCATCGAGATCCGTACACCAGCACTGTGAATATCGCAAGTTCATCAAACTGATCTGTTCAGCTGATCGATTTTAATTAATAGCCGCTCGTACCGATCTTACCGATTAAACAGACCGTCCGCATGAATGAAATATTCATTGAATGCAAAGGCGCGCGGGGCGCGTGTATAAACCATTAAAAAATAATAGCGACAGAAATTCGCCTTAATTGGCGCAATAGCCGAGCCGCGCCAGCACGGCGCGAGGAATAATCCCCGTATAGTCCTGACAATTAAGCGCGATATGCGGGAGATCCTGTGTGCGTATACAAGCCTCTCTCGCGCACGCTGCTGCTCATAATTACGCGGTAATTAGAGAGGTTTGTCGGCAATTAACATCTTGAATATCGTCGCGTCGCCGCGCGGTATCGGCCAGTATCGCTGTTCCCCTTTGATCCACCCAGATCTCTGGCGCCAGTTCTTGGGAATAAAGAATTTTGACCGCTTGTCTCCTTTCATATAAAGATTCATTTGCATTTATTTTGCACAGCATAGTACAAATTAATAAATTTTGAAAAAAAATAACTAATTTACTTTACGTTGATTTTGACTGCTATTAGAATTGCATATTTGCATACATCGAATGTCGTCAGTAGCTATTAGAATAAATGGATTGTATTTAATTATTAAAACTTTACTCTAATTTAAAAATAATTTAAGTTACAGAACAAAAAGAGAAAAACGATCATTTTCACGAGATTTTTAATAAAATTATGTATTTTATATAAATTCATAAAAAAAAGAACGAAGTATTAAAAAATTTAGCTAGACACAGATTTGCAAATAATTTTGTTGGACCAAAGTAGTTGCGTAAAAATTTCAAGTATGATAAGCAATGTTGCAAAAGGTTTCGACATTCTAGTAACCAGTTTAAACGTCCTACATTGCTAAATCTACATAATAGTGTTAAATTTAATCTAATTCAATATATCTTTATTTTATATTAAAGCAATGGATAAATTTGATAAATTTATTCAGTGTTTTATAAAATGACGATACATTGAGTAGGAGCAGTGGCAACTCAACTTAGATTAAATTTGATAATATATTTAAGCGTGCACATTATTTTGATCCAACAAAATTATTTCTGGATCTATATCGAGCTAAATTTTTAGATATTTTAGCGTCATTTTCGTGTAAATGTAACAAATAAATGATAAATAGATATCTCGCGCAAACAAAAACCATTCGTACGTCATTGATTTTCAAAGCTCGTGCTCATAACTCGCTCGAGCACTTCTATCTCTCACGTGAGGCACGTAGGCACTGAGATATCTGGAAGTTTCCGATCCAGAAGAGCCTTGTGTCTCGGCCGTTAATTGTTCCATCGACCGGAAGTCCGCGCGCGCGGAAGCTCGCCACCCCGCCTCGTCTCCCGCGCGGTAACAAAAGAAATCGAATATCCCGCCGTCGTTTCTCTCACCAGTCTTTCCCTCTTCTATCCGCGTCTCGTCTATTCCTCACCATCCCCATCCTCGGACCGGGATATAATTTCCTGGGGCAAGAAGTTTCTAATGACAGAAAATCTAATATATATCGCTTCGAACCGGAGGTTCCGCCGGCGCTCTGCGAGCAGCTTTTCTTGTAATTAAGTTATAACTAAGGGCGAGCGTGGGCGTAGCACGATGGAGATGGTTCCTTCGGGGGTGGTCGGAAACGCGGAATAGGATAGGTTGGGGTAGCGGCGGGGGAGTGTTCGTTCTTCTCGCAAGAGTGGAAAACAATAAGAGAGCCAGTACTAATCCGCACCATACATTATAACTGCCGAGAGTGTTCCTGGCGCTGACCGGAAGCTGATGCGTACGACTCGGCCTTAGCAACTTTGGAAAAACAGAATTCCATGATGGCATTACATAAAAAGCTATACTCTTCACTGTTTTTAATGTAATTGAAATGTTATAACAAAACACGCAGGAATGAGAGATATAAGTAATTAAGAAAACTTTGGAAAAATATCTGTTTCTAAAAACTTATATATCCAGGAAAAGCTGCATGTACCATGACGAATCGCAACTAACCATAATTGTAGCACGGTTTGCAATACACCGGTAAAGGCAGTGCGCTCCGCGGAAGAGAAGACGTGAAAAAAAAGATAGTCATCGTTGGATTCGCGTGTATCCGCGGCGGACATATTCCGCGCATTCACGCGTGTTCATATCGTGCGCTTTTCCCAGGCTACAGTTAACGACCATCGAGGTGGTCGCACATACGACGCGGTGGCACTCGTGATATACATGTAACGAGGCGCTCGTACGTGCAACATACCTCTCCATGGCGATGGAGAACGGGAGGGAGGACTGGTCATTAGGTAATAGGGACTGATTTTTCCACCGGGACTTTTATTTAGACATCGTGTGCGGCAATTTTCTTGCCGCATTCGCACCGATTAGACGGTTCGGTCGCCACTATCCGTGAATGGCGATTCAACTGAAATACTTTTTTAAACTGCTGTCGGTCAGCATCAATGGCGACTACTACAATACCCTTTAGTGACGCATTAAGTAAAATTACGTATATATAAACTGAGACTTACAATAAAAATTTAATATTGCATGAGAAGAATAATTTTGCTAAAGCATCTAAAAATTTAATTAGAGACAGAAAAGAATTTTACTTGGATCATTAAAATAATTATGTTGAACGCTCTAATTGGTTGCTAAAATGTTAAAACTTTTTGCAGAGTTGTCATCAAAGCTCTCCACCAGCAATGTTGGACTTTAAAAGAGTGAATTTTAGTTGTGAATTCTGGTAGATAAATTTAAATCTGTAAAAAAAGAATTAAAACACAATCCAATTTATAATATCATCTTCTTTTAAAATTTTACATAATTAATCTACATAATTAAAAATTATCTTCAGTTTTGTATCTATAGATACAGAAATTTAGCTATAGTTAAATTTTTAGATACTTTAACAAAATCATTTTTTTCGTGTGAAAATTGAAAGATTGATTAAAATCATTTTAACAAAATTTCTACGTATACTGAGAGAAAAATGTTTGGTATTCGTAACTATAATTACATATCACTATAATTATGATTATTACTACTATAATAATAGTAACAGTAACTATGTATATAGTTTTAGCAACAAATGTATATAGTTGGCATAAAAATGATTAAAGTGACTATAATTTTATAGTTATATTTGGGACCAACTATAAAAAGTATGGTTGGTCCCAAATATAACTATAAAATTATAGTCACTTTAATCATTTTTATAGTAATTTCAACGATAATTATAGTCATTTTAGGTTGCCAACTATATACATTTGTTGCTAGAACTATATACATAGTTACTGTTACTATTATTATAGTAGTAATAGTCGTAATTATAGTGATATGTAATTATAGTTACAAATACCAAACATTTTTCTCTCAGTGTATTTTACAAATGTTTTAAAATATGTAATTTACTGTAAAAACCTCCCAAGATGTAATATTTTTCTAAAAAAAATTATAATCGTATTAATTGTCACTGTATGATAACATTTCTGATAATGTCGAGTAAGAAAGACGAAAAGAATAAATATTAGGATTTTGTGATAATAAAAGAATGCGAAGGATAGAGCCGCGAATGGAATTGGCCAATAATTATCGTAGCGTGCAAATATCGATAATAACTCGACGTGAAAGAGGGAAACGGGTAGAGAACGAAGGTAAGACGGTGGGCCGGGCATCACGCCTGGAAAGGAACAACTCAATTGCGCGAAATCGAGTTAGGTACCAGCACGCCGGCGGGGATGTAATTAATTAATTCGAGAACGCCATCTTGCTACTGACGGCCGAACGGAGAAATATTATTTTCAGGGTGCGGGGCATCGCGGTGGAAGAGAAGGCAGGAAATTAAGCGGCTTCAGTTCCCTCTTAATCTGTACCTTCGCAGAGAAAACTGCCCATCGCTATTCGTTCTTTCTGTAGCGATAGTATTAAATTCTGTGCATATTCCCCAATCTGCGACTACGTCAACGTGATATTAAATTGGCTATATATTGTATATGGCAACAACTTGTTAACAAAACTTGTTTAATATCTTAGATACAGTGCGTCAAGTTCATTCACGATGTACACTAGCTTTGTAACTAACTACATACCTGTCCGAGGCATACACAGAGAATATAGTCTTTCGTTAACGAGGAGTTCAACTCATAACGCTTAATTAAGGTGCTGTACAAAGTAAGAAGTGAGGCGAGGGGGAAGATGGGAGCGATCGGGCCCTGATCGTGACTGGCCCAGAAGCAAGAACGCGGTCAGATCCCCTGATAACGATCTGATAAACCGCTCTCCCCAGATCGCGAAGAAGCTACATGCACTGTAAAGGAAAAGAGACGAACTTCGCATGTTGTCACGAATATATTTTCTGGCTAAATTAACTTCGATCTTATTAAAATAACTTTTATATAATGAAGAAGATCTTTAGATAAAATATAATAAAGATTTTAGATGAATTTAAAAGTATTAAATAAATCAAATAAAAAAAAATTATAATAATGTACAATACAAAATAAAAATGTTTAATAAATATGAAAAGGTCTATTAAAATATTAAATTCATAATGTTGCATAATTTCGTATGCCAAATATAAATAATTTTATTATCGCTAAAATTTAAAATAAATTACATAACAGATAAAAAACAAGATCGAAAAAAAAGAATATCTTAAGCAAATAATATTCCTTAATTAAACTACATAACAAAATTTTGTTTAATAAAGAATTAAAGATATACACAAATTTACACGCTTATGCATAGAATCTCCTAGATTTTCTCAAGCTACAAGATATGCACTTCGATTTCATTTTTATAATCTTCTTTTATCTAAAATATTGTTCGATAATGCAAAGCGTGATTGACATTCGACTTCTCACTAAACTTTTAAGCCCATCCTCTATAGAAACACAGCAAGTGTGCTCCGTCTCTTCATTAACGTTTCATTAAAATTTTGAATTTTAAGTTCGTAGACTATTTACTTATCTCAAAATTCCTAGCAGAATGTCAATTCAATTTACCGATAGAAAAGATTTTCACTTATTCTTCATCTTTTGCAAGACTTAAAATTAAATCATCTAAGTATCTGACATAATATACAACGACAAGATGAGGAATGTTCATGAAAAGAACTATCGCATGGGACGATCGCCTATTGTGGAGAGGCGAGAGTGACGAGAACTCGAGTAATTCAAGTGCATCTACAGATTGTCCAAAGCGAATAGGGTGACTGGAGTTTGGAACGAAAACGTAGAGGGGGACCATACCTTTAAAATAGCGTGGTCATACCCCCACGAACTAAAAGCAACCCCAATCGTCGCACGCTGCTCTAATCACAGAAAGAGGGTTGGTTTTACATTTTAAATCCTACCGCGGCGTAATTATTGACCATACGCGATGATGATGTCACAAAATTAATTCTTTTTATCTCAGTTTAAAAGTATCAAACTAATCACCTGTATAACGTTTAGTTTTAAGCTGGATTGCAGATACACGTTAACATTACAAAGGAGAATATTATTGCAAAGATACTGGAACATATACTATGGACATCAGCGACGAAAATTTATCAGGTCGCAGAACCAATGAGAATGCGACTTGCATAATATATGTTCGTGTTGGGGATCGTGCGAAAATGATGCATAGTAAAATGGAAAAGCGGAGAGATGATTTCAGTAAGGCGACCAGATGAATGTTATATAATGTGGGCATTGGGGTTGAATAGTAGAATTTTTTATACTTTAAAATTTCGTGTGAAAAGGCATGGTGGCTAATTTAAAAAAACGACGCATGCGGGAGATAATTTTTGTCGTTAAAATTCATCGAAATTGACGAGACAATTTGAATTATGCTGGTAGTGTTGCTCGGGATAATCAACGTGAAATTACGAGTAATTGACGAATAAAAAACAAATATGTAAAGTTTAGATTTCAAAGATGATTGGTATATAAAATATCTCGTGAAATATAAAATGTAAGTTCAAAATAATTTAGATACGCAAGATGCTGGATTTCAATTAAAATTAATTACATTTTAAAACATAAAATCATATGTAAAACAATTTTTCTAAATAATTTAAATATTTTTACTAAAATATTCGTACTTATCCTCCGGAAGATATTCCAGCTCTTTCTTTTGTTGCGCATATTCCTCCAGAATCCAAAAGTGTAAAATCACAGGAAATATCATCAAAAATATCATCCTTTCAAGTTTCCCCTTTTGAAATTAGCAACACTTTCTTGCCTGTCACTTATTCGTCAACAACACTTTTTTTGCTCGTTATACAATTAATACCGGGAAATTATTTAGTTTAATTAACTTGAAGAAGACATAGAAATATAGATCGATCAGTTAACGTCTCAAAATTTAATTTTCAAGTAAAAAAAAACTAAAAATACAATATTTCGGGTAAATTTAACACCTTGTTCAACACATTGCGTTTGCACAATTCGGACGCAACATTTAGGACCAAGAAGACCTTTTATCAAGATTTGTTAATTCTACGTACTATCTTAGAATCGTCATGCGCTTCTCCATTAACTCTCATTATGAGAGCAAGAGCGGGGAACATTTTTACTTCTTTTTATTTCTTTTAGAGTTACTCCAAGTTAACTTGCCGGACGCAACGTTCCTACTGGTGAGCCAAGGCTGTCCATTCGCAATGGTCAGCACTGCCTCTCTTCCCCCATCTGGAGTCCTCTCAGGAAGTACACCCCCGCATGCCCTCAAAAGCGTCAAAGTGAGAGAGAAAGAGAAAGAGAGAAAGAGTGAGTGAGAGAAAGAAAAAGAGCGGGAAGAAGAGAGAAAGAGAGAGATATAGATCCCCTACGTGCTTTCCGAACACCCGCCTTCCTATCGCACGGCCAAGGGTACATACATTATCCACCCCTGATCCCCGATCCCGCTCAACCAACGTTTCGATAGGTACCGCACTGAATTATAGAAACGTCTCTCCTATCTCTCTTCTTTGACGGTGCGTATCGACAGACGCGAGCTTTTAATTTTGTAGTAATTTACGAAGTTATTTCGGAAATGCTTTTTTGAAATCCACAATTGGATAAATACTTTACACACATATTTCTCTCTGAATCGTATTAATTTTTAATTATTTATTACAAATAATATTTTACATCAGTTATAATTAATTTTATTTTCTTTCCTCCCTTCCCTCGTCTCTCTCTCTCTCTCTCTCTCTCTCTCTCTCTCTCTCTCTCCTCCCGTTCTTTAATTTTTATTAATTAATTAATAATATTATATTTTGTTTTACAAATTTTGTATACTTGTGTGCTGTTAAAAATACTGTTAAAGAAACATTTCTACATGTATATAAAAATGTTCACCTCTAACAACACGTTATTTTCTGTATAAACGGATTATTTCATTTTCTGTGTAGATGTTTGAAAGTTTCTAACCCTGAGGAAAGAAAAGAATCATAAACGTATTTCTTTTTTGGTTCTTTTGGTCCTTTCGGCATATAATTGATTCACAAGGTCAATAAAAGAAAAAAAGAAAACAATCGTTGAAATGCTTGAAATTATTATGCGATAAATTTTGATAAATATCTTATTTTAAAATAGAAAAGAAACAATACATCTCCACAACAAAAGACGAAAAAATACTATCAATTATTTATGTTGTATTTATCCAAATATTTTAAATTCAACGTTGATTGACAGAAAAATATGTTCGAAACGTTTTAAAAGAAGTGAAATATTTAAGAATAGTTTCTAAAAATATTCTTAGAAATTATTCATTCTTAAGAATATCCTTACTTAATCTTAAAAATACATTCTTTTTAGACAGATTGCTGTCTCATGTTTCAAAGTATAATACAAAATTTCACTATCATAACATTCAGTATCCCACGTAAAACGACGGCATAATAAGTTTTTCTGAGCATGAGACATCCAAAATAAATTTTATTCAACTGCACGCATGCTGCTAATAATGATTGTAAATGTCGATTGACTAACTGTTATGGAAATGGTCTTATCGTGGGTTACGATATAAATAAAACGTCTGCCTGCACAAAAAGAACGATGCGTCGGTGCTCAATTACTTTTACACCCAGATCGATCTGCAGATTATCTAATTCGGTTAATTAATCAATTGCCTTAATTATTGCCGGTCTGACTCGATAACGAATACCTACAGGCGCCTTCATCATTCTAAATGCGCCGCTTGATTGTAATCAAGTTATGGTTTCTCCATTTGTCTTTCATTCCGATACCAATTGTTATTAATTTATTGTTACCTTTTTGCCAAAGCATTATTATATAAATTTTTTAGTTCTCTCTGTATGATATAAATTTCAAAGAATATCATAAATTAGACTGATTATGAAGGTTAAGTATAAAAATACACTCAATTGGTTTATAACATATAATTAATAATTTGTCAATTCTCGAGCTTATTTAATTTTAAATGGCTAAGATAATTATAAAAATCAATTCTAATAAATTTACATTATAAAATTTATAAAATATGTAATTATCGTGACATTATATATATTTTATTATATATCCGATAATTTTCTTAAATAAATTTTGGAATATGTGGCAGTACATTATTGGATAGTAACGAGGAAAGTAAGTCCAGCGAGAAAATGCATACATTTTGAAAAGGATGAGAGAAAGAGAAAGAGATGCAGAACGAGGGAGAATTGTATAAATAGGGAAACAGACGCGGCCAGCTGGGGTCCGCTACAATCTGTCCCAAACATGGTCCATTGGTGAATGATGGATCGTCTTTGTTGACGCGCAGAACTTACAGATCCATGTTTCAGTCCGAACAAGTTAAGTATGTTAACGATAAAATTTTTCGTTGTGGATGACCATCACACCGATATTTTGAGATACATAAGTGATGTATTCGATTTTTCCCTAAGGGAAAATAAAAATACACGAAAAAAAGGGAGACCACTACCTGCCGGTATGATCGCGCATAGTGGCGCGTGAAAATAATTGATCCGAGAAAATATATCTGCGTATACCGTGCATACAAGTAAAAGATATCGCTCCGATGCACCGTATATTATACGTTACGATGAGTATAATAATTAAACGCCCATCCCTCATTATTCATACGCTTGAGTGCGTGTAATGGCAGACTCGTGCATCAAGCCGAGAGTGCATTCGCGCTATTCGTTTTAACGCATGTGCGGTAAATCTGCAAAAGAGTATACAAAAACAGTAATTACTCGAATGAGAAAGCTTATCACGTTTCTGGCGCGCAATGTGTATCAGCAGATATCGCGATGTGTATTTCTATGTTTTATTCTCTATACCGTCTGATCAACGTGTGACTAATGGATTTCTCAACATTTAACCTAATTTTTTTTAAACATCAGGTATGTTCTCCAATCGTTATTAAATTATATGGTCGCAAAATTATGCGCTCGAGAATAAAGTCTTATAAATATACTTAATTATATGTACAAGCTTTCTCATAGATTCAAGAAACTTACAGATCTATATTTACTTTCAAAAATTTAATTGGTACACTGAAAGAACCATTGAAAAATCTCAAAATGTGGTTAGATACAGATTTGAAAATAATTTTGTTGCATCATCAAAATAAACATGATGAGCAATGCTGCAAAATGTTTTGATATTCTAGCAATCAATTTTGTCGTCCTATATAATTGTTTTGATGATTTAGCAAAATTGTTCAGATCTGTATCTAGATAAATTTTTAGATTCTTCAGCAAAATTGCTCTTTCAGTGTGTACGTCCTTCTTCAAATATCTTTAATCAATAACAATATTCGTAATCATCGCAAATCATAGATACAAGGTTAAGTTAAAGTGATATAGAAATATTAATATCAAAATGTCAATAATATCTCAACATCAAAAGTCACTCTGATGTCGAGAGAAGCACGGGAAAAGGCACCCGCACGAAAACTGTCTCGTCGATTGAAAAGCGGGAGGATCTCACCCACGCTTTTCCGAGGGGGAAGAGTCAGAGGTCGCTGAGCGCCCCTATTTTGCAACCACCCCTTCTCGCCGACAGCAGTGCATTTGACCGGAGCATTGTCCGGAGGAATGGGCCATTGTCAGATTGAATCATCGTAGAGTGGGGCGGAATATTCAGGGATGGCCGATGGTCAGTGGCCATTATTGTTACCTACGCGTGTAGGGCCGCGATAGCGGTCTCACCGTCGCAGCCGTGATCGACGGTGTGGGTTCGACCGGGGAAATGGACACACTCGAAAATGTGGAGCGCGGACACTTTGTCCTTTCATTCGATTTGACCCGTGCCAGATCGGTCCGTGCAATCCCGCTTTTCCCCATCGCCGCGCGGTGAATTATTGGCTTTAATTGTACGCACGATAATGGGCAGGCTGGACAAATTTCCGGGCGGGAAACGTTCTGGGACTCTACGAGCGAGGGATTTGACGTGACGCCGCCACGCGCTATCCAGTCGCATCCGCCAATTAGAAGCGATTGAATGTTTTCAGGAAAACGCGTTAATGCCACATTCGGATGCTGGGAATAATGCTATTTAAGAACGGAAATGACATATGTATCTCGTGATTTACAGAGAACTTTCGACGGTATAATTGATTATCGTAGAGTGTAAGATATACTACGTTGACAGACAATGCTTTCAAATTAAATTATTACAAAAGAAAAATGTGATCTTGTTTTTCTCTCTTAAAGGTTTTATTGAAAAATTTATAACATTTTTAGAGTAATAATACATAGTTGTAGTGGTATGAGCATATTCTAAGGGAGGAACCGTATTGTCCAGCGACAAAGCGAGAGATTGGGGGTCAAGCTAGATCGGTCTAGGGTGCAGTAGACTGCGTCATTGTATGTTGTATAATGATATTGCTTGTATGTCGCGTGTGTCGTGACCATCAAGGGTCAGTCGGGTCAAAGGTCGCCTTTTCGATGATTCGTTTGGGGCAGTTTATACACCTCATTATGATAAACTTAAAATAGAACTAGAAGATGAAAAGAAAAAATCGCAATGTGCACCGAAATTCGTAAATATGTGTATGTGTATCTATTTTAATGTTTTAGATTAGATTAATTTTTGTATTAAATTAACACGGAAAGTGTGCATCTCTATCTCAACTTTAATAATTCTATTTTTATGTTGCTTCAATATTAGCAACAAAATTACAATTTTCATCAGTGTTACCCTTGTTTAAAATAAATAATCGTTTAAAATTTTGTTTAATTATTCCGTGAAGCTATTCGAAGAAAGGTCAAAGAAATTCTCTCGTTTCTTGTAAAATTACTGGAACCGATAACTTGTTGTCAGTGTCCTCGCTGTGAAACAGAATATTTTCCGACATGCTAATGCCAGACCGCTGCAAATCTGAAAAGGTTCTTAAGAATCTTCTCAAATTCAGTCCCACGTTTCCGATACGTGCCTTCAATATTCCTGGACTTTCAAGGTTTTACATCTCGTTTTATTGATGATCTGTAGAAAACATTTACATTTCTATGCATTCTATATTTGGAAAACGTGATAAAGAGTTTTGTCGGTATCTTTATACTTTTATTAGACCGTCAGCATGTTTCACAATTAAAAAAAAAATTTCTACAATTTCTCGAAAAATTAGTGATCAAGATAATTTGAATAAAAAATTGTTTAAATAGGCAATTGAAATAGCAATAAAATTAAAATAATTTTTCTTTTTCTATCTCGTTTCTCAAAAAAACATTTTTCTAGTGTTTGTTTGTGTATAAATGTACAACATAATTCTCTAAATCGTGACTAATTGTTTGTTCGTACCTACACGTACACAAATTAGCTGAATATTTATATTCAGAAAAGATTAATAGACGAAAAACATTAAAATAACTTTTTTCAATTTGGCGTAAAATTATATGCAGGAAAACACTAAAATTATTATATACTGTGTACAATACTGTTTCCTACATATCTCTTAATATTACCAAGAAAGTTTTGAAGAAAGTCAGGTATCTCCAAATAGACATCATCAAAGATGAAATCGACGAAAATGCACATGCGTTTCCGATTAATACCGAAACGAGTTTCACGTCAGTAGGAGCCAATAGGTTGAGCGCATAAACCGCATTCCATATGCCCAGGCCGACTTCGCGTTCACCGACTTCGGGTCCGCGACCCAGGAAGTAGGTAGTAATTTTGAGCGTAGGGCACGGCGAAATTAGCAGGCAAAGAGCCGAGAGATGATTTTCCAAAATAACACGTCCCTTGTACAATGGGGAGGCAATTTCCCGGGGACCAGCTGCCGCCACCTATCTGATTTATCATCTCGCGTTCCCGACGAAGAGAAGGGCTCTCCTCCACTTCGACCGTCCTGCAGGAACACCCTGTAGCCGCCGCGCGTTTCTCTTCTTAAAGAAACTGGTCGAGAGACTTCTCGCTAGTAATTATCGTGCGCCAGGTCATCGTGGAGCCTCCCTCTGACACTCGAACGCCGCGCGCGAAACAAAAAGCAGGAAAAATACGATTTTCGTGGGCAGATTAAAGTATCAGTTAATTGAATCTCTTTGGCGAGAGAAATTCGCCTACTCGGGTTTGCAAAAGTCCGAGGGTGCTTTTACTCACTTTTATTACATTTTAGCATTCTTTCTTCCCTTGTTGCGCTCAAAGCCGCATACAAAGTAATAACTGATTTTAAATATATATTTGTAATTATATTATTTCTTTATTTTACTCTGAAGAATATCCTCAATGTTGATCGTTCATAATGGAGAATAATGGTAATAAAACACTGTAAGAAAAAGAAGTATACAGAAAGATTTTGCTAAAATATATACCTAAAAATTTAGCAGATACAGATCTGAAAATAATTTTGTTAGTTCACCAAAATATTTGTGTAGAAAATTCAAGCATGATGAGTAGTGCAAAAAATGTTGATCAGTTAAAACGTTCTACATAATTATTTTGATAATCCAACAAAACTTATCTTTAAATCTATGTCTAGCTAAATTTATAGATACTTCAGCAAAACCGTTTTGTCTGTGTAAAAAGTCGTCATTTCTGTAACTTTTCAAAATTAAAATAAGTTTTATTCTCTTCGCATTGTACCAAACAATTGCTCGCGATTACGAATGACGATAAACTTGGCATCTGTACTGCGAAACGCGGAATTGGCTGGCTGTTAGTTCGTTGGAATTCGTTGGGGAAGGCAGATGGGGGTGGAGTAGGGTGGGGTGGGGTTTGTTCAATCGGTTATTGATTGGAAATGTAAGCCAGAGAGCGTGCAGGGCGGACCGAGTGAAGGAGAAGAGACGATGTCGGGACGAGGCAGGGGGAATAGGACATCAGCACTGGTACGGACCGACAGATGGCCGCTGGTCAGCACGACCGCGTGGAGAAACTCGCCAATTGGGAAAACTGCTTTCCGTTTGAGCCACACCGAGACTGGCAACCTTATACCCAGGCCGTCCGCTGATTGCAGTCTTAACTTAACACCTGTCTAGGGTGCCGATCACGTTCTAACTCTTTACATCGCGATTTATTCCTATGCACAGTCTGTGCTGCTTTAGAATTACAATTTAGATAAATATTGACAAAAAACTTTTGCGTCGTAAATAGCAAAGCTTTTTTTCTATGTTACTGTATTGTTAAATTCATAATGTTAAATTATACTCCACACATCTTAATTATTTTTAATCATTTTTATAGAACCACTGCAATGGAATTAAACAGTTTAACTTAAAGAAAATGTATTGATTTGACTTAAATTTAATCTATTATTTAGTGAATATACATATATTAGTATGAATTGTTTATTTTGAAATTCCGTTTGAAACTAAACAAGATGATAGAAATGTGTTGATCAGATGTGGTTGTTTTTTTAATCACATAGTTTGTACTAAAATAGTACATTTTGACACATTTAGATTTAAAAATAACAAAACGTTATTTAATTTAAAGAATTAATTCAAATTTAACTCTTTAAAATTTAACAATGCATAATACATGTTCGATGAACTTTTGTTGTACCTAACTACAAGTTTTTATTACGTGCATTCGAGAATGAAGCATCATCACCAGATTATACACATTTCGATTATAGCACACGACGCATGATTTTCTCGATGTGATGAGCGACAAGCAAGCCAGGCGAGAAAATCGATAGGAAGACGAAGGTAGCGATTCTTGCTAATCGCTATCAGAGGCGAGACGCGATGATCAAGATGGACATAGATGCGGGAGGACGGCTCAAAGGTTATATGGCTGGGCGTTTAGCGCAATTGTAGGCGTGATATCGGTGCCGATCGTTTATCTAAGTTGCGTCCCGTGCAAGATTACGTTGCTCGACACGTGCAACCGCGTTATGTCCCATCGACGTAAATGCGCGCAAGGTGCTACGACGACCTTCGTGGACTCCACTCTGGTCACCTCTCCGCCTCATTCTCCAAGCCCGGTCACCATCACCGGCATCACCACTACCAGACACGACGACAAGCACCGCCCGGCTCCCTCGCATCCCTCGGGCAATCTTTTCAATTTAAAGTCAAGTATTATGGCTTAAATTGCATTATGGTTTCCTTCCCCAGGAGGTAGGGCCCGAGAGGAGCAACGAAGGGCGGCTCCTTGTAAGCAAGACTCAATCACGCCGCTTAACCTCTGACCCCAAACCCACGAGACGCGCATACATAGACACGCACGTGTGTGTGTGTGCGTGCGCTGCGCGTGCTCGCATTGCGACGTGCATGTTGCACGCATGCATACACACGCATGCCGAAGGGCATCCTCACGTGCCGCGGTGAAGAAACCGATCGTCACGTTCCCTCCGAAATTAGCCTCGAAAACGAAAATCAGTCGAGACGCACCCGGGACGTGTGAACACTCGGCCGTACCTTCAACGAAGAGAAGTCTCAGTTTAAGTCGCGCCTTAACGACTTCACCTCAGGACGCATTTCTTCAGCATCTACACTCGCCGACAACGTAACGACATCATTACAACTCGCCAATGCGACATCGCGATTTATGCGCCCCTTCAAGTCCATATACGGAAACGACATCTGTATGCACTCGTTCCTGCGAGGGGAAGATTCGCGAATGCAAGCAATTTAAGATGACTATATCAACAGCTACTTCTCCACCAAGTATTTAAGCTTAACGAGCAGTTACGCTCGCCGAGGATAGAAGCCCGTTCAGTCTCTGAATAGATACTTCACCCGATACAATATCGCGAATTACTCTCGTTTCTCAGATGCGTGGAGGGGAAACGCGTCGCTATGCACACACTCGATCTAAAAGCAATCACGCATCTACGGCTCCGTACAACCATGTTCGAGAGATCGAGACACCGGATTAAGACCTACCTGCGTATGTACTCGCGGCGCGAGTGCGCGCGAGTTGCACACGGCTCCGACTCCACACGCGTACTTTTCACACGAATGAATGAAACGACCCGGGCCCAACCCTGACCTTGAACTCGCTCGCCGAGAAAAAAAGGCGCGATTCCTCCCGTACCGCCTCCCGACTGTAATAACGCGTTCCGCGCTGTCCATAAGGCATGTAACAGATACCTCGGCGAGGTGGGTACGCACCTTTTGCTTTTCCCTTTTCCCGTATTACGTTATCGGTTACTCCTCGCGGACTCGCCAGTACTATCCCTCCTTCTCTCGCGCGAACGTGCGTTAGTGCGTGCATTTATCATGCGCGAGCAACCGCGGTGCGATAAGTATCGATAATTTTCATAGATCACTGATGCACACGGCGCTATGCCTTCTCCTAAGAAAGAATGCACAGGTAATTCCGTAATATTAATCTCGCAAACTGCTGACGCCGCACTAACTCGATCGATGCTATTTTATCTAGAATTTTTCAGCCCTTGTGAATCAATTTATCTATATTCAATACGGTTTTTCTAATTAAGGAGATCCTAAAGCAAAGGCCGAACTCCAACGATGTCGATAAATAGACTTTTCAAGTCCAAACTATAAATATCGATAACAGTATCTTTAATTCACTTTCTTATATTCTTATATTTTTATATTATCGTTCTGCTTCACTCAAACGCGTACATCTGTCCTTATCTAACATATTACAGCGCCATCTCTTGCAAGATCCGGTACTTATTGCTAACACGCAATATTGCTCATCTTTACTACTCTTTATTTGTATTTGCGTTTATTTTATGCGTAAGGTAAATGTCCCTATTTGTGACCATGTAAGACAGTCGCATGAGTTAATAAGAATAAAAATAATTAAAATCGGGAATCAATTTTACCGAACTCAAGATTAATCATTTTTGTATTGAAAAACATGTTTTTCTGAAGTTCTAAGCATAATCTAATAAAAATAAAAAAAGAAATAGCGGACTATGTAAATGTACGCATTTGTGACCGTTTGAATTTAATTTGGCCTTATTAGTGACACCACCATCTGTCCCGGTTAGTGACTGCTGCATCAGATGAAATGTACCATTTAGTGACCGGCGGATTAATTTTCTTGACGTCAATTTGATGTCACGTTGACGATCATTTCTTGTTCAAATATCGATAAAAATATACTCACTCGATGCGTTTTCGCGAAAAAATAAAGATTTGACAGAAAAAAAGCGTCGTTATCCTGTGAACAGAGATATTAGCCTGATATTTCATGTACCTTTAATCAAACATAATGTCTATTTAGAAAATCTGTCATTGCCATAAAATATACGATGCGCACATGCGCTGCAGTCGTACTTTCGTGCTCTATGGCCACAAGTTACTCGCTGTAGTACAGGGCACGAAATTTGAATTCAATAGCACACACTAAATATGGTAAGCTTTCTTAATTTGGTCAAAGAAATTATTCAATGCTCTTAAGTTGTAAACAAATAATTTAAAGCTGTGGTCATAAATAGGTACAGAAATACATGATGTCCCACTTAGTGACCTAATCAAAAGTTACTAAAATTTTCCCTCGAGCATACGTCGAATATTTTCGGTTTATTCGTACAAATGCAACTCACACTTGTCCATAAACATATAGAGATGAGTATTAATTGTTTTCTTTTCAAAAAGAGGAGCGATATTTAATGTTATGACTAATTTTCTTGAGACGGTCACAAATGGAAACATGCGTGTTTTGTTGTACCTATTTGTCACATTCATCTATATGTTCAAAATTACTAACCTTTTTTAGAATCTACGAATAGCACAATATTTATTAAGTATTCATTGACATTTTTACAAAAAAACTATATTCTTCAACGTTTTATCCTAGACGACATAACAAAAATGTGACTGTTCCGTGACAAACGCCGTCTACTAACAAGACACGAGCACCTTATTTCACAATTTCATGCATATTTGTTAGTCAATATCACTAAAACCATATATCAAACCATGGCTAACTAATCGTTAAACGTGATAAATACCCTTTGCGAAGATAAATTACTTAAAACTTCTGATAAATTTAATAAAAGTCCACGAATGGTCACAAATAAGATCATGGTCATAAATAGGGACATTTACCTTTAATCATGTACGAAAATTTTGCAATTCTGTAAATTTAAAGATATTTCAAAATTACGAAATGTTAGTAATTTGCTTCACTTTAGGATTCATTTAAATGTATATTTATCGTTTTTGGTTGCTACTCCCTCTTGTTGATTGAACACACAACTTTCTATATTGCATTAGAAATTATGGGCCTTATATTTTTTTAAATTTTCTTAATGTATATTTCATGCTAAAGTAATCGGCATCAAATAATAAATTTATTGAAAGTCTGGCTATGGCAGAAGTTTTTCAACTGATGTACGATAAGTAAGAGATGTACGATAAGTAACGAAATATTGACGAAAATAATCGAAATGTAGTTAAGAAGATTCTTGCTTGTTCGACAAAGTTAACCATGATTTACCTCGCTTTCATAATTCACTTGTAACGAACTATTCCAGAGTAATGAGCATGCTCCTAGAAATTACACGCTGAGCTTCTCGCCTGCCGCGCGAAAGTTAATAGGAACACGCTCGGGTATCGTGATAATAATCCACAACAAAAATACGATATTGTGATAAAGAAACCCGAATTTAATTAAGAGTCTATATTTTTTTGAAATTTAAATAAATATGAAATAAATATAATAATTTAAATAAAAATAAATGCATACAAAAGTTTTCGTCGTTTCTATAGATGTGATAACGATTTCCATTCGATTATAATAAATACGTAAAAAAAAAATCTCTCGAAGCAGTTCTGACAACGCGATCCCTTTGTAATAAAAGCAATCGCTTCGCGCGAAGCTTCCATTATACTCGTCTCGTAACGAACCATTCTGAAATAACACAGCTCTCGAAGAGAGTAAATTGCGGGCCGCATTTCCTCGCTACTTCGGCATGGCGCGATTTTCTCAAAAATCGGCGCAATGAATCCCGATAATGTTCGACGCGTATCTACGTGTACGTAAGGCAGCTGAGATCGCGACTACGGAAAATAGTTGCGCCGGCTCGTTTTCTTATGGCGCGCAGCGCTCCTTTAAGTAATATATTTCTCAGGGATAATTGCAGGCAGCGATTTCGTGCAGCTCGTTCAGATCCGGCAGATACCGGCGGACTGCACAGCGGAACGTGTATTGCACGTGAGCAGGTAGTGCGGCCGGCCGGCCCGGCCGGGCGGAGAGAAACAACGAGAGAGGAAGAAAGGGAGACGGCAATGAGGCGAGAGGGAAGGATGTGCCGCACGTATGTCGGTAGGTTACACGCGTAGGTAGGCACTTACCTATCCACGTAGGTAGACACACTTATGTTTAAGGGAGGCTGCGCGCTCGAGAGGGAGACGCGAGGGACGAGGTACGCGAGAGACGCGATAAGAGGAGATGGCGAGAGGGAGCGAGAGCGAGCACTGATAGAGCGTAACTGACTTCTTGGCCGGTGCATATTACCGGGCTGTTAGAGGGCGGAGCCGGCTGATGAGTTAGCAACGTATTGACTTTATAATAATCACGTTAGCTGGTCCACCGTGATCCCTTGGTATTACGCGATGCTTCGCGCGAATTCACATACCGGGTGATGTCGAGAATTTTATACGCCTTCGATACGGCGCGATGCGTGAATTGGTGTACGAAAAATTGGTATAATTCAGAATTTTATTAATTCGCATGTGTGCTTTTCTCAATAGAAAGATTTGATTTTGTTAGGTAAGATAAAAGAGCATACCAGTGTGGGCTATGTTAGGATTTTTTTCGAGAGGATTTTTAATAAATTGTTTTTACGGATATTGATTTTAAATAGGAAAAATGTTAGGTTTTGTCGATCATAACTTTTAATTGTAAATTTTGAGGTGAAGGTTGAACCTTCCAACCCTCCTCCTTCATGGACATGTAACCGAGTATATTCAATATGGCTTACTTTCTGTTTCTATAGGTAATTACATGGATAATTAAATTTTCAGTGCACCCAAATAAATATTGTAAAGGACTTATATTTTCAATTAATGTTTAGAAATATTTACTATTTTAAATCTCATCACCAGTTTTCAATATTGGACTCAGCATAATCGCAACGTTTAGGTTATACTGAATACAGTTATCTTTTTTTTTATTTAAAAAAAAACTAGAAATTATGTCAGAATTTACGATTCTAAAGAAAGTTTGCATAAAATCTACACGCGTATCTCTATATTCATTTCAAATGTTCAACCTAACGCCGCATATCATACGTTCTTCCATCAAAGAATAATGTTACCTTTATAATATTCTGAAAGTTATAAAGTCTGTTAATTTGCACCGTACATCCCAGATGCCTGCCACATCAAAATCGCTCGCATTCCAATCTCGAGCGTATATACGATGCGGCTGTGCGGTCTTATGCACAGTGTAACAGTTCCGCGCTAATCGCAAATATTTTTTTCGCACGAGGCATTCATCCGTGCGGTACTTATCGTGGCGCACCGATCTCGGTGAGATGCAAACGGATGACCGCGTATACGCGAGAGAGATGTCAGTTGACATTTGGCCGAGCGGGTTGGCTGATTGCGCGAAGAAGCTGTTACACGCTTGAACGTATGAGATGCGTGGCCTAGAACGTGGCGTAGAGCTCTTACCTGGCCTCTCCCCCTTAATTAGCGGTTTGGTTTATCTTAATCGTTCCCTCGACTCCTCTCAGACCGCGAATCCCTCGCAAGATGAGGAAGCATGTGAGAGCGAGGCGCTCAAGTCGTTACGTATTCACGTGCAGCTGGCGAAAGATAACGGCGCTCTCTCTCTCTCTCTCTCTCTCTCTCTCTCTCTCTCTCTCTCTCTCTCTCTCTCTCTCAGCTAAAATAAGAGATCGACAAAGATCGAGGGAGAGATCCAGAAAGAAGATCGCGAGAGATGCGGCCCGCTTCTCTGCGATTCTCTCTGTGCACAGTTTGCGCTCACTTGCGAGCGTTATTAATATTTCCCTGATCCTGGTGTCAATGACATTGATGGATGACACAAACATTATCTCTCGCTTCGAAGAAAATACCCATGGCTCGTTTATTATCAAACGAGAAGAATTATCGACTGTCGATGGAGACTAACCGTACCGAATATCCTGGGTACGTGCCTCTAATTAGACGTTTGGTTAGGTGTGTGTTTCCATCTAGACGATAGTAGTGAGTTCTCAGTTTTATACACCGAGATACATGACTGCTCACACTGATGTTGGCGTTTTCACACAGAATACAAGATCGCATTTTCTCGTAATCATCTCCTAATGGGCTTTTCGTAATCACAATGGACAGTAATTACAAAATGGCTGTTCGTTAAGTACATAGTTAATCCCAGAACTAGATACAGGGATCTACGTAATAGACCTTTGCTCGCATATTTCTCATTGTAACTTTCACACAAGTGATCAATCAAATACAGTTTCTCGTAATATAGAATATTACAAGCTCTGACCGGGACAAAGGAAAATTACATGGTATATAAAAATCTTGAATTTGTTATTAGATTAACTTTGATTACATAATATAGATCAAGTAGTAAATTTTTCGAAATTTTTATACTGAAGAGATTGCGATAATCGACAGTAAAACTCAACACGTGTCAATGATGTGCACAAAATCGCTATTCCGACTTTATCACTGTTACTTTCTAGGATATACTAGATTGGATCTAATCCGCCAAGCTACCGTCGCGTCGGAAGAAATTTACCGCGTCTCGACCGTGGTAGTTTCCCGCAACAAGTCAGCGATGCAGCTTTGCTGCTCGCACGCGCGCGCATGTGTGTGTGTGTGTGTGTGTGTGTGTAATCGGCGAGATC
The DNA here is from genome assembly GCF_001594075.2 of Trachymyrmex cornetzi. Classification (NCBI taxonomy): domain Eukaryota; kingdom Metazoa; phylum Arthropoda; class Insecta; order Hymenoptera; family Formicidae; genus Trachymyrmex; species Trachymyrmex cornetzi. Next base: position 240,896 of record NW_017296814.1, on the reverse strand, counting down.
CTCTTAATTCTCGTTTTCACGCATCGCCCTTCCTAGATTTAGATCGCGCACAGATAGCAACTAACTTGCAAATCGCTTCTGTGCCGTCCACGGCAACGTGAATAACGCGATGCAGTAACGGCCGGTTAGCAATCCTGACCTCCAATCTCACCTCAATTTGCCTACACGCCGCCATTTGCGTCAGCGAGGAACGGAGAGAACCAGCCTATCTAAAATTATAATCTGAAAAAGTGCACGACCGTTTGTGCGCGTATACGTGTGTATATTAGACATATGTGTATGTGTGTCTGCGTTGCACGCGAGAGGTCGAGTGCGCGCGCGTAGTCGATTAATTATGGCAAATCGCGTATTATTATAAATTTCGCAGCTAATTGGTACCTTTTTAGCCACGCGAGGCATCCTTTTAACGTAGTGTATTCTCGATGTTCGATCCGCCGTTCATTACGTATCTTCGGAACGCGAAATTTATTCGTTCCGTTTGGGACGTAAGAGCTATAATAAAGATTTTAGTAATTTGTAAATAACTGAATGAATAATTTTTTGAATTTTGCATGCCAATTTGACCTTTACACTCCACGTACTGACATAAACATCACTACGATTTAACGAACCCTTTAACAGGTTGACGAGCCACACACAATGCATGTACATTGTAATGAATTTGGAAGAGCACGAAACACCTGAACGCGATGACAAATGAACACTTCCGGCGCGAAGGCACTCAGCCACGAATGGATTTTGATCGGAGCGGTTGACTTTAACGCGAGTTAATTGGCTCTTCAATTATCACCGTCGGACCGCCGGAACAATGAATCGTTTGTGAATGAAGTGTTTACAGCCCGATGCTAATTTGCGGTACACCTGCTTTTCGACAAATGCAACGAAGGCGCAAATGTTCCCTACTTTGTAATCATTGCAATTACATCGCGCTGCACATTTGTTCGTCCTCAGTAAACGGTTAAACGTGCGTGTTCTTATCGAATGGATGAATGATTTCTCCAAATAGATCGTTACGCGAACAGTAAAGACGTAAATTGTATATTTAATTAAAACTGGATATTGTACACGCTGAAAAAAATATTAAATTTTAATAAATATTTGTTTTAATAGTTTTACCTAAATATTTACTAAATGTAAACATATATTTATTTGATACATAAATCATTAATTTGATTTAACTGGTTTTTTTACTGTAATAAATATTTATTTACTGCAAATAAATATTTACTTAGCATTATATTCAAATATAATAAAATTTAGTAAATTTCTTCAGTATAACTTACATAATTACACATACATACACATATCAGACATAAATGCGAGTAAACGGTCGTGCACTTTTCCTTATAAAAAAACAAAGGATTAAATTAAAGAATAAGATGTTCGTCAGTTTGAAACAGAGTTCGGTCGCTTAAAGCAACCAGTGTGCAATCTCTCGATTACTATAAATCTAGTCTCTTAACTGTATGAAGATAAATCGCATATCTTTCTATACGTATGGGTTGATCAGAAATGGTAAAATATGAATATCGCATCGCTAAAAAGATCTTATGGACAAGAGAAATACGTACATAAAAGAATTCCAATGTTGAATAAATAAAAATTATTATTTCTATATATATACAGAAAAATCATTTCTAAGTCTATTCTAATCAGAAAAATACAGATAGCTCTAATTATATTGAAATGAATATTTTATGCAAAAACTGTCAATTAAAGAAAAATTAAACAAAGACATAAAATATTGCGACTTAACAAATGATGTAACACCTGAGAAGCTTTTCGAAATGAGTTAATAAAATTTAAAACAACGGTGCAAATGTAAAGATATCGTACGTAATAAAAATGCACTCGGGCAGTCTCGTTGAAAAGAGTTTATGCTGCATTTTACAATCGGTCGGCGTATTTATTCGCCAAGCGAGAAGGAACGATGCTCATACGACGCTATAGCACGTCCTGATCGATTTAACGCCAAATGTCGCCGTGTTTTACACGCGGCAATAATGGTTGAAATCTATGTAGCCAATATTTCAAGCCACCCTTTCTCGCCTGCGCGTCCCCAACCTCCACACGAATGGCGTTCGTATACCAACGATACGTAGCCTTAGTTATTGGTCCGCATATGGACATCACTCGATATTTTATATTCTGCAGAGAAATAAAGGTATAAATGCAATCATGGTTGACGCTTTTCAAAAAACAAAATTAATTCCTAAAAAATTTCAATCATGAATATATTGCGTACTTCAACAAAGTTTAGAATAAACGCTTTGTCGTTGTTTTTTGGCTAACAAACATTTGTAAAAAGGATAAAGAACTGTCTACTCTCTCTCTCTTTTAGAAAAAATAATATAATCCAACATTCGTATTCAATAATTGAGGATAACTTTATAAAATATTGTATAATTATAATTTTTTATTTTGAATGTTTTGCACTTTAAGTAGTATTTAGAGATGTAAAATAATTCGTTGGGATTGATCGAATAAACGGCATTTACATGTTTTGGAGGAAAGAGAGCGATCCAAAGAGCACGCGGAAGAGTGATAGTCCCGAGGGAGGAATACGATTCCTGAAGTCCGACAAAAGAGAATCCTTCTGTAAACGACAAGTATAATTTGCGCGAGAATAGAGTGCGTCACGCAATGCGACAACTTCAAAGATTACTTTCTAACAGGTACTTGCTAGTCCATTTCTTATTATTCCCTTTTATTTAGTCGATCTTGCATGTATCGTGCTGAATATAATGTCACATCTCATTTAGACGATCCTTCCACAAATTAATAATTGTATTTAATTCAATATATTCTCAGTAATTAACATTTAATTGTAAATTCGTTGATTAAGTCAGATATCTAGAAGTAGATAATAACTTTTATATTTGTAAAAAGATCTGCGCATTACTTTCCAAATTAAAATTTCGTTACATTGCACTTGAAATTAAGTAAAAAAAAAATAAAATTTCACACAAAGAATGATACTGATAAATATGATATCAGCTTGTAAATGTAAACGAGTGATTTATCTATCGATACTATTTTTTTAGGTGTATTGTATTAATCTTACGCTTAAGGATACCCGTGTTCAGACGAAAGGGCACATCGTTGTAACACATGTGTCTTTACGAGAGTGTGTTCACGAGTCCGTAATATTTTAGGGAGCCCTCGTGGTCCTCGTTCTTTAAAAACTAGCCAGTGCATATGTCGATGTAGGCGACATAATGTTATCAAGCTGTCCAGAAAGAGCCGGCGCCGATCGCCGCCACGTAAGAACGAGGACCTCGGGGGACCACGTCCTCGCTCTCGCCCACTTCGTTCTTATTGATATACCGAATAAACACACTTGGCAGCTAGGCCAGAGCGGCTTTGCGAGGCAAATAGCTTCGGAAAAAACCCTACGTTAGGGAGGGGAAATTTCTTTCCTTCCTTAAAGTCGACACCATGCTCGACGCTGATAACAACAATTGTAATAAAAGCTATAGAGACCGCTATAAATTAGAATATATGAAGATAGGAAAAGATAAATTGCTTTGCTTGCTTCTGAAAATAAACTATTTCCGCATAATATAATAAAAGAAAAATTTATAACAATTCTATTACTGAGTTTTATCTCGCAGATAAATAACTTATGTATGCGTATTCTAGGATTCGTGTTACACTAGAATTTAATTAGACGTTGCCACGTAGTGATGTATTCGTAACGGAATCGCCTTTGGTTTAATCTGACTGAGAAATTGCTCCTTTCTTAAAGTACCGTAAGTTGTAATAAGACTGCTTCATTAAGTTTGACTTCGCAGCAAAACAAGATTTTACGATCATCTATAATATCTAAAGAATTAGTAAAAGTCACATAACAAACTTATGATTAACATCATAAGTTTTATCAATACCATTGTTTTTAATTGCTTTTGTAGGCATTTTTGTAGACGTGATTTTAAACTGTTTTTTATCATTGCATGAGTGATTTTATTGAATCAATTTTATGACAATATATGTATATTTTCGAATAAATTTTCTTTCGTATATTAATTATTAGTTATTTTACCTTCATTCGATTTTCATTAACAACGAGAAAATCACAAATTTCATAAATTTTTATTTTGCTTTCAAAAATAGCTGCATCAGTTTCATAAAAAATTATATAAAAATTTAAGATTGTAAAATAATAATAATAAATAATTTAGTTCTACTATTTTTACATTTTAAAGTAATAAAGAAAAGAAATTTAGCTTTAACATCCTTTTAAGTTGTAAAACGTATCTTATGAAGCCTGACACGCCGCCGAAACGTCATTTACCTTGTAAAATGGAATCTCATTCAGTCTCCAGTTTCACCCCCATAGCTTTTAAGTTCAAGCTTCGACCCTTATCGACCGCACCATGGACTTTGCGCACCTCGTCGAGTGCAGCGGTTATCCAGTAAATAAAGATGAATAGTTTCCCCGTCATCGCTCTCTCGCACACACACACACACACACACATAATCGCGAATATGTGTGCGCACAGCAACGAGACGATTTTAAATTCCGCGAGTCAAAGCGATGTTTGACATGGAAATGTTGAGCGATGCATTAAACATGCCGCGCCGAGTGCTTCCTTCTCCCTCCCGCAAGATCGTAATCCCCCTGTTTCTTCTAGAAAGACGAAAAGTGCTCCCTTCGACCGTTTGGGGCCTGATCGTATAACCGATGAACTTCGGGCCCTAGTACAATCGCCCTCGCATTGTCCGAGCTATGTTTATTTAGGCAAATGAAAAGAACCATCGTGGTTTCGCTAGTTCTCGGTCTTTATATTCCTTAATATAAAGAAAACGACAATTGCAATATTAAATGCTCCTATTTGGTTTGAAAACGATAATATATTGCTGCCTTCTCATCTCTACATCCTTTAAATCCTTAAATCCTTGTACAACATGTAAAAAATTTATTTAAATACATAATACTTATCATTACTATATTATCTTCCATATTTCAAAAAAAAATTATTTGATACTTTTCCATCCTTTAAATACAAATTCGCGTAATTGATCAGAAGTGTCAATAAGATAATAATACAGATGTCAACTTCAAGTTAATTTGCATACAAATAATAGTAATCATTCAGGATTTTGTCATAACTGCATAAAGATGTTTAAATAGAACAAGTTTAAATTTAAACGATATTTTATATTGCGAAACTGTTATGTCTAAACGTAATGCTATGATGTCGTATACAGTTCCAGATTGCTCGTAACTTTGTTTGAATGTGACATGTAAAGTTGTAAATCGTTCTAGTATCATTATCGTCGGCGAATTACGAGGAGCACGACAAGCGTCGCGAATTTCCGAGTCGTGATTGGTGGAGCAGTTGTCGTGGAGCACCTGCGAGGCAATTTTACTGAACCTTTCAAAAGAAACTCCTGCCATTGTCCGGCAAAATGACATCAAGCTTATTGCATTATTTAAAGAGCTTCGTTTTAGGGCTACTTTAAACCTAACCCACGATTGTCGAAACACCGCCACTGATAACACAAGTTAGATTCTCAAGGAGTACGATCAATGTAACATTACAAATATTTCGAAGGATTCTTTGATTAATCAAAATTAGTAACATTCTTTTTTCTAGTCAATCAAATATTTCAAAGCATTTGTAGCAAGACTTTGATTGCATTCATGAATGAATCATGAAGGTGCACGTTTTACGAATTCGATATTTTTTCGAGATTAACATGACGTTATATAATTAAAACGAAAACAAAAAATTGAGGGAAACGAAAAAAAATATTTTTAATGCTGCACGATCACACCCTGCATGCTTAATTAAACATTTTTGTTTTCCTATAATTCGCATTGCTCTCGCAAGACAAAATATTTCTCTATATTATTTAGTAGAAATTCGTTTCGCTGGGCTTTCACTTACCGGGTGAGATGCCAAGCTTCGCATGCATGCTACTGGGGCTTCTGTGATCGGGGGTGGTAACAGGGGCAGCTACGGGTGGCGACAGGTGGGGATGTGTCAGTGGTCCACCGCTTGTCGTCGTCGTGGTAGTCGTTGTGGCACAGGGATTTAAGGGTGATGTCCTCTTGAAAGACTGGTCTGTTCGCCACGAGACATCATTGTCGCCTATCCAGACTTTACCTACGCAAGTAAAGTTAGATATAAAAATACAATGATAGAGAAACACGAAACTTAAAATAATGATTACCGTCTTAAAATATAAATATATATAAAATGCAAAACAATGAATATTTCCTCAACATTTTTGATACTGAAATCAATACTACACACGCACACACACTGTCTTTCATAAACGAGAGAAAAGTATGCACAATCTCCCTTGCTACAGCAATATCAGCGATGGAAGATCAAATTGCAAAAGAGGCTCTCGAGATAAATTCTATGCCCCGTGCGTGTATTAATATAACGCACACCGGAACGACTATGCGTGTGCAGAAAATGGCTTCTCTCCCCCGGATAGAAACCGTCGTAATTAGCGACCCTCCGAATCCCCTATTCTTACCAGTTTTCCCAGTTTTCCCCCGTTTCCCTTAATTTCTGGGAACAATGCCTGGCTCTGGATGTTGTTCCAGGCTGCAGTGTCTAATTACACGGGGGCATACCGAGCTCTTCCTTCCCAAATTTGTAAGGGCAATGAATGGGGTGCAATCCAAGTGTTTATAAATGTGACATACGAATATTTGCCGGTGCCAGAAGATAAAATTTAATAGGATTTGCAAGAAATGTTTATTAAGTTGTCGATAAGATAAAATTCGTTTAATAACAATTAGTGCTCGCATTTAGCAACTATTAAATATAAAAATCTTTTTAAAATATTAATATGTAAATAATCAATCAAATATCATTGGAATTTTATTCATAAGAAATTTATTAAATCCACTTTTCGGATTTAAATTATATCGGCGCGTCCACACACATAAATAAATTTATTATTATGCCTCACGAATGTTATGTTGCGTGCAAAGTCTCGGGTATCCATGCCGTATCTTTTCGAGCACCCCGTAGCTGGCGGAGATCTCGGATTTATGGAACACGCGAATACCGTATCGCCCCCGCATGCGTGCGACGTGACTCAGACTCGGTATTATTTGCTTGACGAATGATTTAGCCCGTAATACTTAGCTCGCTTTTCCCCATCACCTCTCTCCCCTACTCTTCTGCTTTTTCTCGCACTCCCTCTTTCCTAACCGAATACTAACCTTTCTTCGTTCTCTCTACCTCCTAACGATAATCGGAGAAACGCGTTACTCCAGAGACAGAAATACAGTAACTAGAAGACGATAGGAGAATAGGGAGTGACGGGTGGTTCACAGCAGAATGCAGGAAAGCGGCGAAGATAGAACGAGGGTGGTAACTGGAGCCCGTGGTTTCGCGAAAGAAAGAAAGGACGTTCTTCCTATCGAGAGGAAAAAGAGAGGCGGGAAAAGCGGTGGGGCTGAAGAAAGTGTAGCCGGCGCTAACTAAGGGCGTCGGCTAATCAATATCATCAGAGAATGGCCGCTGACCTCCATCTACCCCGCTAGAACGACCATTGTCCAGTATTCCCGCTTTTCCAATGAGTCGCATGAGCGAATATAAAGAAGATTCGTTTTTCCAGAAATGATAAATTGCAAAAATATTTCGCCCAAAATGTAGTAATATCACGATATTATATTTACTACAATAATTATTACTCATATATAAAGATATCATTATTTCAAAACTTTTTCAGTAATAATTATATAGCATTTCGTAGTTAAAAAAAAAAAAGTTCAACCAACATTCTCTCTATGTCAAGATAATATCAAATTTTAATTAAATAATCCATTAGTCGTTTACTTCGAACTTTCAGAGAAAGATATTAAGAGTCGCCTCAGTGTCATTTCCACAAGGATAGCTTGCCTTAGGCTACGATTCAACCATAGTATAGAGGCTTTCTTTAATCTCGTAGTGTTTGCATGGTTCCCAGATTTTACTCAACCCCACAGAGACAATCAAAGTCAGTATACCCTAAAGGGCTAGTGAACTTGACGTAAAATTACACGCGAGTTTGTGGAAAATTCAATTATGCGAATCTGCAAAAATCGTATCGAATGTCTTTTTGCATTAAAATATAAAGAAAAACGCATCTAGATAATTCCTTGACGAAGAACAAATAGAAAATAAAAAAAAAGCACGACTAATCTCTCATCCGACTGTAGACTAATGCTTCGTTCATCGGTCTCATCTACGCGTCCCTAAAGTACCCTTCCTTTCTTTCTCGCAATAAGGGTCGTAGCTATGTCCGAACAGAAATCAGTCCGCATAAACAGAACCATCCATTCCGCGATTCGCTCCTTCTACCCCTCGTAAGCCTTGCAGAGAACCTTCCCCCTCTTCATCCTTTGCATTCTCCCTCGTCCATTCGTCCAACTCGGCGCGAACTCCATTCACGGGTTTATCACTGTCCAGATAACAACGATTTACCTACAGGCGAACTCCTACGGGTTAGGTTTCGGGAGGGTAGGAGGGTGCGTCTGGTGGGGTTGCCAGAGAAGAGGGACGAGGTGAGCTCCTTGGCAGGACCGTCGAAGAAGGCAAGACGGGCAGCCACCTTGCATTCGGGAGTATTTCACTTTAACGGCCCTCCAGGGGATTGGCTGACCCCGACCGGAGACCCTTCACCGTTTCGGCATAATGGACCTCTACATTACTTATTCGTCCTGGCCAATGTCCTGCTAGCGGCTCCGTTCTTGACTGCGGCGTCGACGGAGCCGCTCGTTTTCCACATCCTACTATTCCTGCGTACGATTAATCGCATTTCGCGCGAACAGGGATATCGAAAATTGGGAATGCCGCAATTATAGGAAACAGTTATTTATATTAGACAGAAAATTAAACGTTTAAATACAGGAATTCATCAAACTTTAAACTTTATATCACACCGATGACATAAATTAGAAAATATAAAATATTCAAAATTTTTCTGAAAAAATTATATTTCAATGTCTAAAATATTTTTATCCAATCATATATTTCCACCTCCTTTTCTAACAAAAGACGATAGAGCCACCTTTGCTGATTTCAGCTTCCGGGTACCGGCCAGTAGCACGGAAGAACAACACGCCCCGAGCAAACTGCTTTTCTCTCGAAAGAATTGAAAATTCCTGCTCGTCCAAGGGTTGAGGAGGTCGACGATGGAGAGGGCGGTGGCTGGGGAGACGAAGAAGCGGGACGAGGAAGCGAACGCGGATAAAGCGTTCGATATAAGATTAATGCTAGAGGCCGCCGACCAGTCCCGCGCACGTCGAGGACCGTTCAGCCATACATGAAGGCAATGGTGATTCCTCTTTGAAGGTAGAACCGTGGGCAGTGGCCAAATTGAATCCTGCTTAGGACAGAAGAAGCGTCGAGAGAGAACGAGAGGACGAGCGAGAGCCGGCCCCAGAGCCCTTTCTCCAATAAATAAATCGCCGACCGTCCGTAGGTCTCCGATTTTCAGCTCGAACGTACGGATTAAAATCGACCGACCGATTTGTAACGACGAACACCGAAAGTAATTGCACGATTATCTTATTTCTGTGTCCTTTGGTGTTCCTTTTTTCATAGAAAATTATTTAACAAGAATGTTTCATTCACGCTAAATATATTTCTGATCAAGATTTTATACAAGCACTCTCTTATATATATTACAAATGTAAAATATAATACAAAATAAAATTAGTTAATAAATAAAATATTAAATTCTTCCATTAAAGATACTGGCACGGTAATCTTGTTTCAATGATTAATAACTGCCATATTTTAACCTATATAACTTTCATATTATATATACATTATATATATAAAACTTTAAAGATATGGATTTAATAAAATATATTTACTCTACTTTATGCGTATCACTGATTATATTGTACGCACAAGAATAATATAAAAATATTTATCTTATTATCTCACATTCTATCTGTAATTGTTAAATATAAATTAATTAAAGAAAACAAAGTAGGATTAGAAAAACTATTCGATAAATCACTCAAGTATGCTGCGATAATGCAAAGTAGAGAAGGGTAAAGTCTAAAGAGCGTCTCGGTTCTTAAATAAAACAGGTGTGAATGACTTTTAATCGGTCATTATCGGTGATTATACGAAGCAAAATCATAATATAAATCATATAACACTAACTACCAAAATAATATCTTTCCCCGTCGATCGATTAACAGCTCTTTCATAATATTACTAATATTGTATTATCTATCAATATGATTGAACAAATCAATAAGCCATGTAAATAAAACGATAACATAAGCATATTTTCTTAAGTAGAGCTATAAAGTTATAAAATACAATACTAATAATACTTGATTGAATATTTATGTATTCAATACTAATAACAAACAATGTTATAAATTTTTACTTAGGACTACTTAATTTGTTCTTATATTTTTTTTCTATTCTTATCTATAGTAGTGTGGAAAATTTATGTTGATTTCAAAGCTAATAAAATGTCCTTATCTATATCAACACCTTACGATTATCACATTCTTCAAATACATAATACTAATAAACGATCTATAAAAATATTCTAAAAAATAAGAATCTCTGCGTCATATATTATCAACAAACTGAATAAACCATACACTGGTAGGCGTGAATTTTTTCATTTCAATCCCGTTGACGTACACTTGTGATAAAATTACGAATCAGAGTAAAGTCCAGTATGAACCAGTATTACTTAATGACATTACAGGTATACGCAACTACCACTTATAATCTCTTGAAGTTATTGACAATTATCGCAGCGAATAATATACACGGTATAAAAGAATTTCTCTTAGTATTCTTTAACGCGCAATTATTTTCCTATTCTTTCTTTTACATTTAATTATCTTTTAATTCCTTGTTTTTCCAGACTCGGTGAAAATTCGTTGCTCATGAAAGAAAAAGACAAAGGAGCAACGTTCGCGTCGAGAGTTTCCCTGTTTCTTGCTGGTTGCCCTTGTCGGAACAACGATCGATAAAGCTGACCCTCTACCCCCCTACCGTGCACTCTGGGTATCTTGACACTCGCATAAGCTTGAGTGTCCCTAAATTCACACCCTTGCTTAAGATATCGAGAGATTTACTGACTAATTCAAGATTAATATACCTTCTTAATAAAAAACATAGATAACTACTATCTTTCCTCAATTCTTTTACAATTCAGTATCAGAATTCTCAATGAGTAAACAGATACTAAATGATAATTCTGCTTGAGAGTAAAATGCTATCAAAATTAATCGCAAAACAAGATTTTCTAATTCATATTTATCTCTTTCAGCCGACCGCCATTACGTTACGCGACCTATAGCTGGCCTCGCCTCGTCCAATAAAAAACGTGAATAATAAAGAAGCCGCCGAGGCAGAAGGGGCTGAAGAAACGCGGCAAGGGTTGTAAGCGCAAGCGCGAAACCGCCCCGCGAACGAGGGATGTCGGATACCACCCTACGGCATAACTCCTTTCCACCGACACCCAACCAATCTGCATGTAACTCGCGACACGGGCCGCCATTTTGAGTGAAGTTTACAATCGGAGGGGTGGAAGTGCGCAATCCTGTGCTTTGATACCTGGTAAATAACGACGAAACTAGCTAAATAAACGGAGATAGGTATTATCAGTTATTAAAAGCTAATTATTAATTACACTCGAAACTGTTCTGTGTTATGTAGAAAAGCAGAATCTTTTGCTGTTCGACTATACGCAGAGTTCTGTAAGCACAGCTGAGTATAGTAACTCAGTGAATCGAAAACGATGTTGTATGTCAAATATCCCTTACGCACCGATCAAATAGACTTAAGAAAATGAAGTTTTTAAAAACGTGTGTTTTTACGTTCCCGCAGCTGAATGAGAAACACAAGAGTTCTCCTGTATAAATAAATATTAATACTTTAATGTAACAATTTTATTAAATATTTAATAATTAAAAAAATTACGCAAATACATAAATATTTAAGAAAATATTCCAAAGAGACTGGAAAATCATTCTCATTTTAGTAAAAACATTTAATATGTAAAACTAAAGTTTAAATAAAACAAATCATTAGACTATCCAACGCTCACAAAAAGTAGAATTCGACAATCGGATCTGATAGATAAAAAGTCTACGCGACGCAGATTCGCTCGGAGCAGACCTACCGTCATTGACGCGACCACTCGAAGGGGTGAAAACCTCGAAACTCCGAGATATAGGTGGAGCTTTAACGAGGGATAGGGGCGGACGGTGGTCGGGGTAGCGATTTTAAAATCACAATGGCAGACACACGTCGTCGGCGTCTATCCATCCGTTTCGCTCCTGCCGTTGCATCTGCGTTTACTGCGCGTTCGAATCTTTGCCTGTGCAGGAGACACGAGCCCCCGGAGGCCCTCGAGCGCGTGCGTGAGTGTTACACATTCGCGTGCACACACACATAGAGACAGACGCACACATGAACGCCACGTACATGCGTGGCACGGACGCAGCACGCGTTTCCAAAGAATCCACAGGAACACAACCCCTGCCGACGGCACCTTTCGTAGAGTGCACGCGCGGTGAGGAGGGGCGATCAACCACCCCTTCCTCAAACATTTTAAACTTTTTTCCTAACCCCTCTCTGTACACGGCTACGCTTTAACGACGCTTAGTGAGTCTGCGACAAAAAGGGCTACGCGGCGACCCGCTATGTTACTCTACCGTTACGATACTTTTTTTTTTTAATAGGCTATGTCGGATGGCGCGGCAAAGCTACCCCTCGTTGCGGGTGATTCCTAGGAGTATTGGGAAGTGATTTGTGTTAGAAACTGTGTGTGTGTTTGACTTTCGATCGTTAGATAGCTCGCTTCCCTTTTTGTAACCATTCTGAAAATTACAGTTCAGAGCAAACGTACTCAATTTTATTCGTATCGTATTTGTATAGTTTTACATGTCATTCATATTTTAAAACAATATTGCAAATCAACGTTATAGAATTGCACATCAAGAAATACTCGCGATACATATTTATTTAAATGAAACAGGAAACGCACCGCGTTTCTGGAAAGTCAAGAACATTTAACATTCATTAGTCTAATTGGTAAGTACGATCGTACTTATATGTACTCGTATGTATCCGGCAGCGCACAACAGTGGAGATCAAAACAACTATTAACGAGTAATGAGAATTGCAATCATTACCACTGAGTAATTAACTATGATAATTCGGTAGATATTTGGAATTTCAATCTTGATAATCAGCAGCAATGGACGCTTCCTGCTGAGAAATTGGAACTTATTAACAGCGGAATGACAGAAATATAATACATCATAAATAGTTAATACATCAGTTAACACATTATAACGTATGTTACAATGCAACATTATATTTTACCCTTGGAATATTCTTTCTTAAGCGTTTCGATCGCATAATATACAATATTTAACATGCTGTACATGGACATTCTTTTCTTTTCGAGCTTCCTCGTGATACCAATTTTAAATTCTCTTTTGATTATGTATGTCTCTCATAAAATATAATATATAATTGTTCATAATTGCCCAAGCTTGTTTATCGAACTCGAGTATTTCCAAGATGTCTCGGAGAAACGCAACGTCCCAAGCTAAGAATAAACCAATTATCAAAGCGAATGCTAATTAAGGGCGTTGGAATTTTCACGCTTTTCCCTTCGGCGGTCTAGCGAGCAAGCCTTGTTCGTGGAAATTCACTATCGCTCTGCAGCCTTCACCAGTCTAATTGGCAGCGGCGCGCGGCATCGCGTACGATGCACAACGAAATGACCGTTTAATGAGTAACGAGAGTCCTGGTGATTAACTATGGTAATACCGTGGATATTCTGTTTCGGTCGAGACGCGCCGCATGAGCTCCCCGGGCGCCGAGTTTCACTTACGCAGTCCGTATACATGAGCGCGCCCTCGAGATCAAATCATGTTCCGCGAGTAGACGGCAGGCTGCGTATTCGCGATGCATTTATTATGCATTCACGGTGAATAATGCGAGTGCACGTGGGAACCGTCGATAGCGCGCTACGAGATATACCTCGTTCTGGGTGGGGACTTTATTAAATTCCTCCGTTCGGCCAATCGCCGGCAATCATCTCGAGCCCTCCGACTTCTCTCTTTTTCGTCCGGTGGCTAATTAATCTCTCGCCGCCGGTGTCTGTGTATCGTTCTGCGTGCGCTTTTCCTTAGCCGGACGGTACGCGGTTCGCGATTGTGCGGCATATTAATCAGTGGCACCGATACCCCTGCGCGCTTTCGATGGAATCGATACTTCGCGGTACCACGTGAGGAAGATCGCACGAAGAACGAGCGAATGTAGCGATAAACGCGATAAACGCCCATCGTATGTGGCGGAGTAAGTGCATCGCTAGTGATCGGGGGATGATTTGTAAGTCAAATGCGCAATATTTTGTGATACTTCCATTGGCTGCATTCGAATATCACGCAAAATGCATTTATAAGAGAAAACTAAAAGCATTTATTATTGTTCTGGGGCAAGCTCTTTAGAAACAAAAAAAGGAAGTAGAAGAAAAATAGGAAAAATACAATATATGAAATTCACAAAAATAATGGTAATACAAAAGTAAATTGTAATAACGAAAAGAAAGCAAATAGCGCAATGAATAACAGACAGAGAGAGAAAGATACACTGAGAGAAAAATGTTTGGTATTTGTAACTATAATTACATATCACTATAATTATGATTATTACTGCTATAATAATAGTAACAGTAACTATGTATATAGTTGGCAGCCTAAAATGACTATACAATTATAGTTGTTATAACCATAAAATAGTTGAAATTACCATAAAAATGATTCAAGTGACTATAATTTTATAGTTATATTTGGGGACAAAAAATATGGTTGTCCCCAAATATAACTATAAAATTATAGTCACTTGAATCATTTTTATGGTAATTTCAACTATTTTATGGTTATAACAACTATAATTAGTGTGTGTCATTTTAGGTTGCCAACTATATACATTTGTTACTGAACTATATACATAGTTACTGTTACTATTATTATAGCAGTAATAATCATAATTATAGTGATATGTAATTATAGTTACAAATACCAAACATTTTTCTCTCAGAAGTGTAGAGAAATTTGACTACAATGACGATAAGGTGCATAAGTAATTTGTTAGCTACGGAATGAAATATAATTCATAATTTAGAATTTAAAAAATTACGGTGGATAAGAAAGAAAATGCGATATGGAGATGCATCTGCTCTTTTCATTCCACAAGACCGTGTGAATAAAATTTACATTTCTAAAATAATATAATTTATCGTATATATATAGAATGAAAAAATTTTCATACAAATCTCCGTAATATTTTTCAGCCCCTTTACCGCTGTTAATATTCCCTTCGCTATCTTTCGATCCGCTCGATCTCCGGCCGCGAGAGCAGCTGCGTCTCCAAGAGGCAGACACTACGGGTCGCGGGAAAAGGAGGCGACGGCGAAGAGGCAAGAGCGAACGGACGGACTGACGGACGAGCATGAAGGGAAACCGAAGGACGAGAGGAAGAAGAAGAAAAGAGGGAGAGGGAACAAGAAGATGAAAAAAAAGCCAACGCGGAGATCCTTAAAGCAAACTGCCCGCCTCGAAGAAGCTCAGCTCGGCGGTCGGGAGGGGTGAATTCGTCGCTCGATAACCCGATTGGTTGGCTGTGCCGCCAATGCAACCGCGCTCTCTCCGCGAATGCATTCGTTGTATCGCGTCTACCGCCGTCTCTCCCAAGCGCACCCATATGCGTGCGTGCGTGCGTGCGTGCGTGAGAGAGCGCGACTTGCGGCGCGCGCGGTGCATCTCCGCGCAACGGCGGCATGCATGCGTAATGCCTCGCGTGTAGGCGCGCGTCGATATGTAAGAGCATGCGTACACGCACATATAAATGTGCGTGCCTGTATACGAGGGCACCGCGGAATCGTCGCAAAAACTGGTAGCCGACCAGTCGCCCGCATTGCCATTGCGGGGCCGTTCTCTTCTCTCCCGATACGAGACGACTTCTCTCGATCGTCCTGTTGCACTTTTGCAACGAACGGGGCGGCGGGACTACGAAGAAAGGGGGGGAGGGAGAGAAGAGGGGTGGCGAGCAGCGACCCGATGTCGATCGAGGGAGGACGGACTTTTCTCACGGCCCGCAGCCGACAGAAAGGAGGCGAAGAAATGACCGAATGGAAGAGGACGTTTCTGAGATGTCCAACGAGTCCTCCTCCTGGTGATCCTGAAGACGGTACGAACACTGAACTGAGAAGTCTCTCGTTTCTCGTACATTTCCGCAGCGTTAAGTCTTTTATGTGTTGGTTCGCGACGGCAGATAAAATCCTACTAGTGTACACGTATGTATTAGTTTATTGTTCTCGAAACGGATTACATACTATGACAATCTCATACTTTTTCACTCAAAACTTTTAACTCTTTAATCAACCTTTAAAAAGCATATGTGGAATAAGAGTATCGGATACGCGATTTGTCGGCTGTAAGTCAACCTCTTCTACACGGAGATATATACGAAAAGAACGATTTTGCTCAAGTATCTAAAAATCTAGCTAGATCTGAAAATAATTTTGTTAAACCATCGAAATAATTACATGGGAATCTCAAACATGATGAGCAATGCTGCAAGAAATTTTAACATTCTAACAACTAGTTTGAGTATCTGATACAATTATTATTTTAATGATCCTATAAAATTATTTTCAGATCTGTATGTAGCTACATTTTTAGATCAGCAAAATCGTCCTTTCCGTGTACGAATCACATTAAGATCGTGCTAGTGATTAAATTTAATAATAATAATGCATAGGATTTTCCGTGTAAAGTTGATTAGCATTAACAGCATGATTTTCATTATATGTATAATATATATGATAACAAGGGCAAAAAAACTCAACATTTCCTGGCAAATTATTCGCTTTTCTTAAAGCACTTTCTCTCTGTGCGTGAGATGCTTCCGTTTATTTGCATGAGCGCAGTCGCGGAACATAAGATCTTTTTTCTTCAGAATTTCTCATCCTCGTAAGATGTGTTTCATATGTTTACTTATTGATTAAATGTTCTCTATTCCAACAAGTATTTATTCTAATTTCGAATTTAATTTTAATATATATACATACACGGAGAGAATTTTCTTTTAAAATTTACCCTGAAAATATAGTGATTGTGGTATAATACAATATTTTAAAGATTTTTACCATGCACTTCAGTAAAATTGATCAAACTTATTTTATACTTTATTGTAGTTTTATTAATGAATGAGAGAGATTTATATTAAAATTCTTCGAAATACACACACACAATGTTGTCCCACGACTATCATATTTTCAGGGTAAATTCTAGGAAAAAATTCTCTCCGTGTACGATTAAATATATGCTGTAACATTAATTATTCGATTCCGAAATGATTATTCCTTCCATATTCCGTATATGCTGCCCTCGTCCTAGTCTGTCGTCCGATCCGAAAGGTAATTGGCGTGACGTTGGCGTTATATCATGATAGATAAAAGATTCCTGAAACGCGCTATGTTAGTTATTCATTTACGCACGCGAGATTTCGAATATGATAATTAAGCCACGCCTCAGATATTCCAAAATTCAAACAGTTAAGCGCAAATATAATATCTGACAAATATTGAAATAAGAGATATTCTATCACGTTTTTATCATGCTTTCTCACGATTGCCGCATTGTCGCGCCATTATCACATTGGTCGAAAGTTTGGTAAGATCTCTCTAAATTTCTTGGAATGAAATCTCACTTTTTTGGAGTGAAAAGTCACTCCAAATATTCATGAAAATACCGCCAATCGAAGTGGAGCGAAATTTGATTTTTCAAAATAGTGAAATTGTTCACTCTTCATTTGGATTTATTCTTGAATTCTAAAAAGAGTGACTTTTCTCGGAGAGAGGATGTTTTGTAACTTAATCATAAAGTCTCAGGCATTTTTTGACTAATGCCCAATTTCTTCACCTCTAGATAATTTTATCTAAAAGATATCTCCCAGAATACAATGGAGATATCTCCTGGATAATATTGTCCGCAACTTATCTGGAAGTGAAGAAATTGGGCATAAGTACTTTATCTGTACGGTTTTACATGTTTAATAGTCAATAAGATTAACTCAAATCAATTCCAAGAAAATCAATACGCTGCACAAATAAGCTCACGCATATCGATAACCTCAATGATGGGAGGAGAGAAAGAGAGAGAGCAAGAGACGCGAAAGAGTTATTTTTCAAGATATTTTAATTTTCAGTCGTATATAATGAATAATTGTTACTTCAAAATAAAATAAACAATTTTTTCAATTTTACTTGATGTCTGCAATTGAACAAAAATTTATGATATCTCAATATCGTATATTTGTAATGATACAACAACCCAGGCGACACGCAATCTTTAAAAGATATGTTTTTGATATTTTTTTGAATGTATCTATATACCCCAAAAGATGTATTTATGATATTTTTATATATGACGTCGTTTGGATATGCATACTGTCTGAGAAGTTTCTGGATAATTTCAAGATAGATTATGAGATAGATAATGATAGGCCTACACTATCCGAAAAAATAAACTCACATTATCCTACTTATACATCAACACGTCTTCTTTATCTTCGGTCTATTCGAAAAATCAATATTTCATGTATCTATTACACATTTATTTATTAAGTCTATTAATGTCAATTTCAACACCTATTTTGACACCTTCTTATCTATGATCGATTATTGATATCAAATGATTAATGATTATAATTCAACAAATAAAATTCTCGGATTTCAGGTTAGTTTGAACTAAATCAACGATATTGATTGATATTGAAAAATTGATTCAGCATTCCTAATTTTTTTCCCCCATTCAAGTTTAGATAAATATCATTGTATCGTCCGTCTTGTGTTACTAACTGATATATCAGCTAAGCGAAGGGCGAATTTGGCAAACGAAAGTTTTATGTAGCGATTACAGTGTGGCCACAGCGAAACAAAAACACAAAAAAATAGAAATCTCTCAGGGGTATTGGTATACGATCGCTCCACTCTTGCATTACTGCGAGCAATAGCTTTTATTTGATTAGAATCTCTTTAATATGATTGATTCAAAATTGATTCGACAAAGAAAAATTTAAACAAATCTAATAATAATTGAAGAATTGTCAAAATATATTACTCTTTTGATAAAATTTTTTAAGTTATTCTACTTCGATCAAAATGATTTCTTAGACTTAAAAGAAAGAAAAAAGTGATAATATCAATTTATGAATAATTCATGAGCTGAATAAAATTTTCAGAGGATGAGTCGGGTATGAGAATTTTCGTTACGTTTTAAAAATGTGCTATCTCGTAACATCGCAACGTTTTAAAAGGCGCACAACCCCCTTTTTCGTCACCCGAACCCCCTGCCAGGCCAAACGCGCAAAAACTGTGTGAAAAAGCGTTATTTCGGGATGAAATCCGACACTATGCGGCCGTTTTTCTTCCCGCGGGTAGCAACCCCTATTTGAAAAAAGTGACGAGAAGCTACGGAGCCGTCGCGAAAGTATAGCGGGATGCAGGTAAATTTTCTCGTGATTTCGGAAGATCACCGCTCGGTGATCGTACACACATACGCGCATATGGCACGAAGGGGCAAATTGGAGAAGCGGGGATGATGCATATCCTGCATATTCACTGGATTTTGGTAAATCGCAGGGTACCGTAGAGAGAAAAAAAACGGGAGAAGAAGCTATTCACTGTAAAAAATTCGAAAGGGGGAGGCTAAGGAGGGTCCGCAACGGGTAAAACCGCCTGTTTTTTGAACGCAAATCCGACGATCCTTTAGAATTCCCGATTTCTGGGTCATGGGAAGGTATCGCGATGAATGCATCGCGTTGCCCCGATCTTGGAAACTGATTTTTTTTTCCTTTTACATCTTCGTCCCCTCTCTCTATCCCGGCGCTGCTTTTAGAATCTTCTTCATCGTTGCGCGATCTGACCCTACCTATGCTCATTCGATCGATTAATGCGCGGTTCATACCCCGAAAAGGGTTCTTTTCTCAGAAAATAAAAATGTTTGGAAGTGAAGCAGTGGATTCGTGATGTAACTGCACGAAACAGAGTGTATAAAAGCATCTATGTACAGAAATTTTAATTTTGTAATAAAAAATGTAAGCTTTACATAATTTTTATCAGCGAATTTTCTTTCTAAGTAATTTAGTGTATTGTGAATTTTGTGCAATGAAAAAAATCTAAGTGATACTTGTTGTGAGAAAGAGAAATCAAGACAGGAATCAAGAATTGCGACTTTAAAATGTTTAATAAATATAGAAGAAATTGGAGGAAGTTGAAGAGGAAATAGATGTGTCTGAAGGTTTCGGTACGGTTGAATTGTAAAGTAACATTACGGTAAACAATTTTGCGAACCACTGACGTTTGGATCCGCGCATGTATAAACTACATATTCATATGTTCATTCGCGTGCAATCGCGAGCATGATAGCGATCGGCACATTGTACGCGACGAGGAACTACGTATTGTGAATTCAAAATTGTCCCTGGCGCAGCGCTATATTATATACCTGTATTATAATTAGACGCACATTTGGTGCAGTGGCAGTTAATTACGCCGTGAGATTATTACCATGATTATCATGACAGCAAATACGGAAACAACGCGAGTAGCAAGATCGAGCCTGGGATAAGCTCACTGTAATTACTTCAAAGACACAATACGGAGAGAAATTTGCAATTATTTTATAGAATCCCATAATTGCCACCCTCAATAATAATTAGCTGCCACTAAAAAATTTAGACAAGTTAAAAGAGATAAATTTCGTGAATTCTATTTTGGGAAAGTTAAATGCGTTAATTTTTTTCAAAATATAATATATCCTACTAGCTTCGTAATATTCCAGTAGCGATGTAACGTACTTTTCTCATATGTAGAAATATACATATGTCAAGATAACAAAAAATGACTGCACATCTTTTTATAGATAAATTTTAGCATGCAGCCAATAGCTCTTCAGTTCACCTATCAACAATTTTATAGTGCAGTCTTTTTGGTATTTAATTTTTAAGACGTAATTAATATCCTAGAACGTTTTTTTAAACATGAGTTATCACTTAGATAACAAGTTGACGTTATTTGGCGCCAAAATGACGATAAATAACGTCAGCTTGTTATTTGTATAATGATTCGATGAACACAAAACTTTGTGGCTAAACTTTTTTATTACTCTATAATAATAATAAATAAAAAAGGAGGAATAGTTAATTAGGAGTACGTCAAGCACGAGCAAATTACAAATACAAGAGAAATAGAAAGCCTAATCGAGATCGCACTTCCGGCGATCATATACCGTCCAAAATCACGGAACATATCATGATGAATTTAAATATCGATCCCTCGATCGCTCTATCAAACCATGCCGACGTATAGGAATCTTTCCGTGTATGGAAAGAGAAATTCGAGCCTTCCATAGATTCCCGGTGCATTGAAAATGCAACCTAGCGACCGCTCCCTCTCGACGTACATATTGAATCGTCATAAAGCATTCGCGTGCATCAGACCGGGCTCATTGTCCTGTCATTCACTCGTCATCCCCCGCCTTTTCCATGGCTATGTATATGTGTGCATATATGCCACGTATGCACGAGCGGCTCTTGGTTTGCCTCACAAAAAAAAAATAAACCACCCCTAATTCACGTTTTCCTCCCTTGGTATGGTGCGCCGCGTCTAAGCCAGGATCAAGGACTCGAAGACGTCCCGCTCTCCTTCCCGCATCGTTCTTTATACGAAACTGTTGCGTTAAAGACTAGCTGGATTAAAGACGCGGGATTTGAGATCGTGGGTCCCGTCGAGGATTCGTTCCGCGAACCGTTTTCGATGAAACGCGATGCGTCATGTGTAACGACTTGAACGAGTCTTTTGAGATTAATTGGAAATACATACAAATTGCAAAACTAGTTTAGGATAGCGATCAATTTTTAAAGAATAGTCATAGAAAGTATTTAAATATATTTACAAGTTATCGGAAATTAAGCTCTTTTGAGAGATTGTTGCATAGAAAAGAGGTACCAATTAATTTTATGAAAATATTTAGTACAATTCGATAAAATTTATTAAAATTTATAAAGTTTTTTGAAATTTTTATTAGCTTGGGACTCGAACAGAATTGTAAGTGGAGTAATATTAAAAAAAAAATGTATATAGAGATAATGAAAACATTTTTATGCCACACAACGGTGATAAATTCAGTCCCTTTCCATGCCTAAAAAAATCAACGAAATCGACACAGCACGTGCTAGCGATCGGCGAACGTAAATGTGACTTTTCAAAATTCAGTTAGGGTGAATTCACGTCGAACAATGGATGCGCTCTATGCAGCTGTTCCATCATTACCGGCCTCGTCATCGTAATTCTTATAAACCAGAAACTGTACGTTACTATATAAAAATATATATTACTCTTCTTGAAATGTTTCTATCAAATTAAATCGAACAATTAAGTTCATTCCCACTCAATTACTTAAAAAGTCCGGCTTTTCCCGCTTTTTCCCAAACAAGGAAGCGTCGAGTGATGTCGGTGAAATCAATTTCCAGCCAATTTACGAAGTCTTTGAGTGTAGGGTGGTGGCGCCTTAAAAGTGCGTAAATAAATAGATTCGGACGTGGGCGTAGCCCACGGATGAGGGCCGAGGGTAAGGCCCGTAGAAACGAGACAATAAGCCCGGAGGGTCGTCGTCGAGAACTCAAAGAGTGCCCATGCTGCGACACTCGTCCGATAATCTAATAAAGGGATTGTCTCCACTTTTCGCGCCCCCCTTCCTATGCATTTCTTTTAGCTTCTTTCTCTTTTCTCTCGGTATTTCCATGGTAGATGATTTGAAGGTAAATATTACCTCAAAATATTTCGATAGCTAGCGGCAAATGGGCAATTTCTTGGTCGTTCGTATTTGTACAAAAGGCTCATTCTTGACAACAAAATGAAGATGAGAAGAAGGTAATTTTTTAATCGATTTCTTACAAAATGTATAAGAAATTTTAAGCTAAAAACAGACTAGTAGTAAAATTCTAATTTATAAATTCTGATTTATAAAAATTAAGGAAAATTATATTTAAAGAAAAAATTTTTGATATTTTAAAAATAATTTAAAAAAAAAAGATATGTTCTCCTTTGCGTGTTCTTAATTAAACCTTTTTTTTATCATTATTATGGATATATTTTACATGTATTACATATAATTTTTTTTTGGAAAAAAAGATGTCTCTTTTTGGCATCTGATTCTAATGGTCATTGGCATCATTTCGAACATGTTGCACGAGACTGACCTCGTCTCTCTGTTGCAGGAGTTGTCAGAAAACTGTGGAACCTCCTTTCTCGCCAGACTGCCACCAACCCTCTCGAGTGCGGCCACGACGTGTAATTGAATTGGGTTCTGGCTTATTCCAAGCAAATACACGGCGCGCTTTCCTTTCCTTCCTCTTGGATACAATCTTGGATACGTGCGGAAATTTTGTGTGACAAGATTGAGAGCAAAATATATTTATTAAAGAAAAATCTGATGACGATTAAAATCGCGTGTATAAACGTAAAAATATCAAAGTGTACTTAAACATAATTTTAAATATAATTATTTCTTAATTTATATTTTTAAATCTTAAAGCTTCTGTCCAGTCGTCACTATTTATCAGACTATGACATCAAAAGCGAGAAAATACATAATAAAATTTCTCGCAAATATGTGCATAGAAATATTTTTCACCAAAATAACATAATTTGCAATCGATAGAATAGACTTCTAAAATATATTAAAAACTATTTTCTTGTTTTAAGAAGAAATTAAATCATATTTGTTTCTATATATGTTATTAATGCGTAAATGACATCTAGGTGCGAATTCGCATCAGCAAAATTTCCAACTTGTGGATATTCGAGAAAATTGATTATGCTTAACACGCAGTTTTAAATAAATAACGTTTTGTTTTTTCGAAAATTCAATATTACCAATCAATTGATTAGAAAACTTTACATTGAAAAACATAGGTTTTACTTTAATCTCGTTTTTAATTTTCAGAAGATATCATTAAAAACGCCTGGTGCAAATTTGACACTTTCGCCAGGTGTCTTTTACAAGTTAATTTAACAGTTTGTTATGACTAGACTGGATATTTATGCAAAATACTTAACTGAATATTTTGCATAAAATGCATATTTTGCATAAATTGCATATTTATATGCCAATCTCAATCTTTTTACTCTACTTCTTAATAACTTTTTACCAAACAACGATCGAGTGCTAAAACTGTCCGATGGTTAATATTCAGTTAAGTATTTTGCATAAATATCCGCAGTCTAATTATGATTGTAAATATAGCTTATTTAATTATGCATAATTAATTTCCAGATATATGATTATTTATTAATTAATGAAACAAAAAATGGATTTCAAAGACATCAGAGGGTTTGCGGGTTATCGCCGTGTTTTCATCCATTGCAATGCCAATGTTTCGCGAACCTTGCCGTTCATTTTATCAGGGTTAGGAGCGCACTGATAAAAAAATGTTTTCATTAAGTCAGTTCTATTGGTATTGTTTTATTGAAACATATTTCCATATTAATATTTGCACACACACACAAGAATTTTTATTATATATTTTCTCTCTTCTGATGTCACAATCTGAAATAGTAGTAATAAGTGAACAAAAGTCTCAACGATAAAGTTACGATGATATAAGCGTAATTTGAAAATAATATACTGAAGTGTTTTCTAAAAGATATTTGTTACATATAAAAATGCTTTCTAAACACTTCGTAAATTTTTGCGCTCTCAATATTATTTATTACAGTGATAGATTGTATCGTTACATCAGAATTAGCGTAACTTACGATAACAGCAGTCGTCGCCATGAGAAACGAATTTTCACAAGATGGAAACAGACGCGACGTGTACGTGCGTACGCGAGATACAGCAGGAGGAAGAGAAGGCAAGAGGTCTTTCAGGAACGAGAGCTATTTGCGAGACTCAATGGAAGAGGGTCCTCGAAAGAAGGTGGTGGGCGGCCGCCCTCCCGTTATATCGACCGCCGGCTTCACTCAGCCATTCCGCATTTTAAAGGGAAAATTTCCGTTTATTCGGACCGGCTTCTCTCCCACGGAATTATTCGAAGGAGCTCGCCTCGCGGATAGCAGCTCAGATGGAAAATAACGTGACCTTTTGCTCGTGGCAGGTCTCCCGGGAGCTCAGTAGAGCGTTCCTCGTTCCTGTCCTTCGCTTCCTTCGCCTCTTTCATTTCCGCTGGAAATTTCGGCATGCCCTGGAAGCTGGACGTACACAGCGGAATCGGATCGTCGGAATTCGCCAATCCTGAATTTGAGCGCGCAAAATACACATATATTACGTCCACTGCACTGTGATATTCGACAAGATATCTTATGTTTTCCGGATCTTTTTGTCCATACCTTAAAAATGCTTCCTACAAACGTTGATTTCACAGCATAAAAGTTATACTTATAAAGAACAAATATTGAAAATCTGATATTAAAAGCTTTTAAAAATGTAACAAATATAGAAATAAATATTTTCAGATTTACGTCTATGCGAACGATATGCGATATTGAGCATATATCGTGATATTGCGAATTGAAATATCGCAGAAATGGCACATGACCGAATGAGAGAAATGGTGGAAGAGAGGGACTAAACAAACGAGACCTCTTCATCAGACCAGCGAATTCCGAAGTTGTTTGCTCGCGTTGAACTTTGCGCGTAGCGAGAGAGAGAAGAAAGATTGCGAGCTCATGCGAGAACGAGCAGGAAAAAAACGGAGCAAGGAGGAAAAAAGAAAGGCGATCAGAGAAAGCGACTGCCAACAGTCCCGCACGTGATGTCCTTTCCGGCCTCATCCTACGTCCGTTTCATCCTTCCATCGCTGATCCCGCCTCGTGTATCCGCTATTTATTCTAGTTATTTTATCACACGCTCGAGAAACAAGAATACCTTGCAAACTTCCTGAACCTTCGATTTAGCATTAGGTTTTGATAGAGCTAAACACAAAACTCATTTATTTTCTGCATCTACCATGTGATGCAAAATAATGAATACGAAACTCAAACCTAAACTAATAATTAGAGCAAGCATGTTTAGCAATCGGTCATAATTTCTGATTAACATTGTTTTAAATGGAATATGAGAAAGTTAGTTGTTGCCCAAGATTCGGAAATCTGCTTATCGCACGCTAATCTCGTCTAATATTTTGTAACGCGTCATAATGAAATCAATGGATATTATGCAAAGTACACTCATTATCAGGAAGTGTAACGCGTGTCGGCATCGGATAGACTTTTGATTAATTAATTATGCAAATCCGCTAATTAATTGAGAGAGCTTAGCGTGAAATATTACGTTTTGTGAGTTTGCGAAACTTCCCCGACTTCCATCAGGGATTTCCCTCGTAAGTTTCTATATAATAAGCGGTGCCCGTTCTAATTAGCATGCAACATAAAAGTCGCGTTGTAACGTAACAGCGTTACATAACGATTTTGTGCACTTCGCTCGCAAACGTCACGTACAATCCGCGAAGGTGTTAATTATCCACAGGCGATGTCTAACCGATGGTGGCTTATAAGTATGTTTTTTGCACGAGAAATTGCAGTGTATTCCACAAGTCGTGAAACTTTGTACCCTTTCTCTTACCGCGGAGACGTTACTTATAATTAACGTGGATACACTATAAATCTGCATGCTGCTGGATTCGTAATATAACTAGTAAGCCAATAATTGCTACACGAGATGTTGAATAATGAACATCGAGATATTGTGCAATAAGAATAATAAAGCTACTCCTAGACATTAGTTATTGCAACTTAATACTTTGTTGCAATTACAATTGTAATATTCTATATTTTAATTACACTGCAATAAACTATGCAGTGCAATACAGGAAATATACATTACATAATCAATATATTAATTTCTTCGCTTGTTATGTATGTCGAGCAAATTAATGTCATAATTAAATGTTATAACTCTAAAAAGAAAGTTTAAGTAAGATAATGCCCGTTTCTACCTATTAGATTAACTTTAATCCTGGTTCAACTTATTCTTTTCTAATTATTAAAATTAGAAAAAGATGAAAAGTTAGTTAAATTAAGATGAAACTATATTGTGTGGTAGAAACGGGCACAAGACTTAGGTACAGTACTGATCATTGACCTACACGAATTAATATATAGTACATGATGATCATTATTAAGATGATAAATCATCATCAAACTAGTTGTATCAAAAGTTATGTTTACCGTTCGTATTAACGTGATGTAGCGATAAACGAAGAAACATAAGATACCGCCTCAGTCGAATATATCGAGAAATGATCGGTGATCACAGAAGCGACCATGACCACCCACGTAATACGATTTATCCTGCTACAAGATAGGTTCTCGAACCCATCACTCGTGTAATCATACGAATATGAAAAACGGGAAGATAATATAATAATCAGTTAACAATATGATTGAATTTGTTCGCACTTTGCATCAGTTCATCGTAATCATTGCGAGCACAGGGCCGGATCTCCGGAATCCAAACAGATTAAATCGCGCGATCACATATTCAGATCGAGAAAATATCAGATAATGAAATAAACGCAAGCCGGCAATTAATTAATTAGCAAGTATTCTCGCCTATCCGCGTAAGCCTCGTGAATATGAATGATTTTGTCAGTTTAGTCACGATATCAATTCAAAGAATCAAATCTATTAAATCTTTAATTTTTTTTATGTACACGGAAAGAACGATTTTGCAGAAAAATCTAAAAACTTCTAAAATCTAAAAGTAGACATAGATCTATAAATAAGTTAGACATCAAAATAATTATTTAGAAATCTCAAGCATAAGAAATATAGCAAAAAGTTTTGACGTTTTAGAAACTAGTTTGAGCATCCTACATAATTACTTTGAGAATCCGACGAAATTGATTTTCAGATCTAATATACAACAGCTAAACTTTTAAATACTTCAGCAAAACCGTTCTATGTATAACCAATCGCAAACATAGATGGTAGCGATATTCACACGGATGCGCGATCTTTTTTTCAGGCCTCGCCGATGTCCGGAATGAATTGCGTGGAGCAAATCGCCGGCAGATCAACTCACAATCGAATAGGGGAGATGGGGATGGGGGCAAACGATAAAGGCTGATCGAGGACTCCCGCGAAGGTGGACGGATTATGCGATCGCGAGTGAAGACACGAAGAAGGATCCGTATAGGTGCTCCCCGTCCTGCTTTATGGCCGGCCAATCGCGGCCTCATATCTCTGACACCCGAGATCATCCATCAACCTCCGGGAGCGAACAACCTACGTTCCCGACCTCGTCTGTCCTCCTACGAGTGTCATAACCTTCGTGAGCGTCACGACCTTTACGTCGATACCTCCGCAGGGGTACCAGCGCTCGAAATAGCCTCGTGGCGGCTTTTTTTCCCCGCCGATCTCGTGATTTGTCGGAAATACGATTTGATCTCGAGGTCGTTGCCACCTCCGGAATTGTATGGCTACTTCGGTTATTATCTTTATCAAAGCCTGTGACGATTTCGTGACGCGTTCGAAGTAGTGCGTTTGAAATAGACATCTGAATAACTTTTATATTATTATGCATATTTTTATTACAGGGTTGTATTCAAAAACATTACTTGAGTGCCTCCGAAGGTCATTTTATCCTCGTTTAATATTCGGTGAACAACAAGAATAAAATAATACTTGAATGTACTTGGATAGTGTTTTTGAATGCAGTCCAGATTGTCAACAATACTTGACAGCGAAATCCTTCTTTGATTCTTCGTTCAGAAATAACTGAGTGAATATTAAATGGAAAGGTTTATAGCTGATATAATCATACATGAATCGGATCTTCTAACTGTTGAAGCGTTCTGCTGCACGGCTGAATCGCTGTCAGTTAGTATTTTAAGACTTCGATGTATTAGAATTAGATGCGAGGTCAACAATTATAAAAATATCGATATATAGTTGCTGCATGTATATAATAACATATGCAAGATGTGCGTGAGTTTTATTGTTTTCCGGTGTTGCGCGATAAACAGCGGGGTTCGACGACTCTTCGGGCTTTGCATGCCAACTCGCATACCCGCCGTGTTTATTTGCCAAGGTAAGTTGATGATGCTGCTTTATTACCTGTTTATTCGTTTCCGCGAAACGAGTCAGCACCTTCTTAATTGGACTACGTCATGGTCGCGATAATGTCTTCGAACGTTGGTCACGCGACCTCATTTTCGTCAAATAAATCGCTCTCACTTTTTAACAATGCACTTAAATCGCTGCCCCAACAGAAAATACGAGGCTTTTACGTAGCGTTTTACGTTTATGTTGCACGCACCATTGCAAAGCG
Organism: Trachymyrmex cornetzi; assembly: GCF_001594075.2. Lineage (NCBI taxonomy): Eukaryota > Metazoa > Arthropoda > Insecta > Hymenoptera > Formicidae > Trachymyrmex > Trachymyrmex cornetzi. The sequence continues at coordinate 211,537 of NW_017296814.1, read as the reverse complement.
TCGAATGCTCACTCGGTATCGTAAAAGTCACTGCTACCTTAGATCTGTTTCCTTGTGAAATTTGAGATAATTGATCTTTGTACCTAATTACATAAGTCAAGTACATAAATAATAACTCTTAACAATTTACATCTTAATACACAAAATCAACGTATAAAGTTTATTTGTGTAATATTTACATTATAAATATACTTTGTTTTCCATACAAATTAATTGTAACTAATATTCTTTTAAGAGATAATTTTAGAATAAAAAAACAGCTATTTATTTATTAAGTATGTAAGTATATAATGACGGTGGTTTTATACAATCCGAGAGGTAATTTGTTGGGCTTGGCGATGGTTGCACTCGTAGCTTGAAAAATTGCATTATTGCGGGGCAATAACAACCATTACCTGGATCTGATTCTTAATGCGCTCACTCTTATGCTTAACGAGACGTACGTTAATGATCTTTTATGCGCGGCATTATCAAAGATGGCGCGTAATGAGCAATTGGCTGGACTTTACGCTTAATGGTCGAAAAACGCGAATCAAGACTTGCAGTTAAAAATAATCTACTTTTTACGGTAGTAATATAGTCTAAATCTACTGATTTATATACTAATTCCAAGTTAAGAAATATAAATACTAATAAAATATAAACAGCAAGTTTAATGGAAATTTTGTTTTTATTATTATAAAACTCGAAAGGCTAAAACTCGAAGTTATGATTGTTCTTGAAAAATTTGTAATCTTATTCCATAATTTTTTTTATGTCGTGTAGATGTTCGTATAAATTTTACAAGAACTTATGAATTAAAACTTATAAATTCATTATTATTAGATAAGAGAATATAGAGAATACACTGAAAAAAAAATGTGTTCAACTAACTAAAGTTATTTAGTAGTTTACAGATTTGGTTAATTCAATAAATTTTATTTAATCGAATTCAACCGTAGTCTGCTTAACAAACTGTTCAATGTTAAGAAAGTTGAACAATTTTTTTTTCTAGTGTAGAGCAAAAATCTCGATGTTCACAATTGATGTTTAATCGCGAAAGAGATTATACTGCTGATGTTTCATCCCTTCTGTCTCTCCTACACGCAGGAGGACGTCTCAATAATACAGGTACCGAAGCGCGAGTAGTACTACAAGTGGTGCCAAGAGCCCACTTGTAATATATGGCCCTTAAATCATCAGGTAAGAGTGGATGTAGTGGCTTCACTGTCTAACCGCGTGGTAACCGCCCCGCAAACATATCAATCAGTATCGTATACCCTTCTAAAGAATGCTGCAGCCGCCCTCGTTAATACAATATCTTTCATTTCGATATCCGCATGATTATTTCCTTCGCCATTTTTTTTTTCGTGATTATTATAATCAGAAAACTTGAAAATATGGAGTTTTCGTTCTTATGCTCGTTTATAGAGTAATAAATTATATATATAATGAGAATATACAGAAAGAACGATTTTGCTGAAGTATGTACAAATTTGCGGATCTGAAAATAACTTTGTTAGAATATCAAAATTCATTGCTCATCATGCTCGAGTTTCGTACATTATTATTTTGATGAGCCAATGAAATTATTTTCACATTATTTACTTCCATTTTCACATACTTCAGCAAAATAGTTCGGTCCGTGTATTGATACTAAATTATTACGTTATGAAGCTAGTCTGAACAGCACAAGAAAACATAATAATATATAAACATAGAAAAACAAAGAAAAAGCTAATTGAAGAGGCGATCGCGGAAGACTTCGTGCAATCCAGCACAACGATTCCTTGTAAAAAAATGCTGAAGTTAAAAGGCGTTTCGCTCAGCAGAGACACGAAGGAAGAAGCTGTCTTACGCGGTATCGGTATAATTTCAATTCTACACTCGAATCCTTGTTAGGCACTCGCAGAGTGGCGAAAAGTGCATGACGCGATCCGAGAGCAAGCGACGAAGAAACACGGCCGGCGAACGAAGCGAGACGCACGCAATGCTGCGTCGGCGGTTCTGCAGCACTGCAGCGTCGATTACGATACCGCGGCATATACGCCGGTATCGCGTGCGTTCGGTTAATTCCCCGCGATTCACGCGCGGCGGGAAACAGAGAGGAAGACGTAAAAATCGCTCATGACGTTCTCTAATATTTCTTTCCTTCTTCTTTTCGCAAAGAGATGTTAAACGATGTCGATGAGACCGCTGAACGCAATAATGAGGCGTCGAAAAGTGTCAGGCGAGTTTCTTCGCGAAATATGGCTGCGTGAATTAATCCTAGAATGCTATCGATATTGAATTACACAGTATTGACAACAATATATTAATTATAGCACTAACAATAGTAAATTTTATGTATGAAATCGGCTTTTAATTAACTATTAATTTATGTATAATAATACAAGATTTTATCATACATTTCACACCTTTAATGATAAAATATTTATAATTTAGACTTTTATAACCACAAATAATATAATTATTAAGAGAAAAAAATAATAATAGGCACATTATCAAATTTAATCTTAAAATAATAGACATAAAGTATGTAGTTCAATATGTCTTCTAATAACACTTATCAATAAAATACGTGACACAAAACTGTTAAAAAATTGAAACTACTTATCAGACTCTCTGTTATAATACTGACTAGTAAGAATTCAAATTGATACGTAACGGATTGAATTTTTAAAAGCCTGTTCCCGCTTGGCTTATTCTCTAGCAGAGCAGATTGGACCTCTTGATGACCACTGAAGGCATAGCTTAGCGTTCATGACCTCGCTTATTTACACGTAAGATTTATGTACGATAGCATTCTAGTTAACACTAGAAGTACCGAGCGGTTATTATTGACCGTTTCTATTTTTTAGAGATTAATATTATATTGTATAAAAGATAGAATTCTGACATATTTTGGCACTTTTTAATAAGTTTTTTTATACTGAAAAAGTATTTGATTCTTTATCACTTTTTATTTTAATCACTTGGTCTTTTTAGTGAATAAGAAATATTAGTACTTCTATATAGTGTTAAGAATAATTTACGGAAAATCATTAGCGTATATTTTTCAACACTCTTCTCGTTCGCTGTGATTACAAATAACATTGGTAAACAATTAACAGTCAGTGGTAATCTAATTTATGAAGTCGAACGCACATGTACGTAAGCATCTGCTCTCCGAAGGAGGTACATGGAAATGCCGGATTGTACAGAGCGCTCCTGGATAATTTCCACGGTTCAATTACCAACGAAATCGAAATTGCCAGCGAGAGCGTGCGTGTATCTTACGCTGTATGGCGCAGTAATGATTTCATATCCGCGGCCGAAAGCCGTTGCCGTTCCTGCAGATTATCACGGTAATCAGGCGGTACTGACAGGCGCTTGAGTGGTAGTAGCATTGGCCGCATGGCAGGGAGATGAAGTCGTATCGCGAGGAGTGGTAACAATGAGCGCAATGATAATGCGTCCCGCACCGTCGTGAATGGATGAAGAAGACGAGATGGAGAGGAGAGGATGAAGAAGAGAGAGGGAAGGGATGAAGATGCGTCGAGGATACGCCGAGGATGCCCCAGGAGATCATTAGTCCACCTGGCCACGGCCTCGGGTAACACTTAACTGCTTGACAAGCGTTGCGAGCCGTTATCGGTTTGCCTCTAATTATGCACACGTGACCACACGTAATAAGTACCTATTCACCCTTCGTTTCTTCCCGACTTTCTTCACGCTTTATTGTTGGGATGTGCGTTTAGTGAAACTAGTCCAGGGACATTGTTAATAGAAAAAGTAATAGAAGGGTATTATGGAACGGCATAAACTCTAAAAAATTTTTTCAATTTTATTCTCTCTCTTGGGAATATTACGTAACGTATGTCTGAAAACTTGTATATTTAGCTTAAAAAAGATAATTAAACATCGTACGGAGAAAAAAAGAATAGATCGTAATGATCCATAAACGTTTGAAGACTACGATTAAAATATCTACCATTGTCATCCTCTGAGAACCGTATCGCAATCCGGGATGCCGATCGATCCTTAGCCACGGAAGGAATGCGCGGCACTGCGTTTGATTTATACCGAGAGCGGGCTTCGTATGTACACGTGCGTGTACGTAGAGAAGCAAAAAAAAAGGAAAGGAGATATGAGAAGATAGAAGTATGGCAGCGCAAATCTTAAATATGTCAAGGTAAAATGCGAGAGATCCGGACAAGTCGTATAGCAAGAAACGTGACAGAGATGATTTCTAAAGCACTGAGAGTGTTCAATCTTAGAAATGATGTACCTAATAATAATAGCAATAAACAATTTTAAAGTTTTTGATATTTCATGAACCATGTTTTAAAATAAAAACGATAATAAAAATGTCGATGATTTGAATAGACTTTAATTAGAACTGCCGGTGACTTTACAAGAATCATCAAAGATGCCAATTTGATAATTTTCTATCCTTGTTTTCTCGATTAATGATAAATTATTTTATAAATTATCACATATTTTCGATATTCTGTATTGTATATCTAATACGAAAAAGAAAAAAATTGAAAAGATTATCCGAGTCAAAATGATAAAAATCGTTGATGAAACCTGAACAAACTTTATAAATATTAACCAACTTGGAAAAATAATGTATATGCAGCTATAACGTTAATATGTTATTTTATCATTTTTATAAAGAGTATCGCTTGTGTGTGATATATGAATTTTCATGCATATATACATATAATTAAGTGTGATGATAATGCACAGAAGAAAAGAGTAATGATCGACTTTGCGTGGGTGGAGAACAAGAAATCGCAGTAGAAAAGGAACGAAAGGAGTCTCGCGAAACTGGATCCACGTAGCGTGTGGCGTGCACCAGGACGCCTCGGAATCGGCTTAATCGTGATTAATATCACGAGCTCATACCGCATGTCGGTAATTATCTACACGTGTTTTACCGAGTTGAACCGATCGTGCGCCCGGCCTCCACGTGTGGGAACACGATTCGGATTCATCCTCGCCCGCTACCATCCTGGCCTCTCCATTCTCTTTCCATCCTTTACTCCTCCAGATCGCTAATCGCCTCATCACACCGATCGCCGTTTCGACTTTTCGTTTTTGTCTTCTAACATCACCCACAACCGAAATATATACGTTCGTAATAAAGGGAATACGTTTCAATTCTTCTTACGCGTCTAGTAGAGAGAACAGTACTGTTTCTTCCGAGTGTTACGTGAGTACTAGAAATCAGCATGGTCTTAATCGTGACCCGATACAATGGAAATGGATCCATTGTAGTCACAAATATACAAATAAACACAATCTAATATATGTATCTTATTCAGAATTGCAAAGTACACTTTGCACGTACAATCTGTGTTAAGACCTCCAGAGACACTATTCTAGTTTTACGCTGACATATCAACAGCAACGGAAAATCGACATTTTAATTTCAATATTAAATAATTTCAAAAATTATTTATTGATATTTTAGATAAATAAATCCCATTATATCTATGCTAATTCCAACTATGAATACATCATGTCGCAGCTCTAAGCGCGCTTTTATGTACCTTGGTCTTCGCTGATACAGCTGCTATAGAGTTAACGTGCTATCGGCAGTATAGAGCAAAGAAAAGATAGAGATTATCGAAGGGGAAAGAGACGAACGAATCCAGTAAAAAAGTCAATAGTGGGAGGTAAGAACCCGGCAACTATAGCAGAAAGCGCGTATTATCATATAGCAGCGTGACTCCGAGCGGCCGCACGGCTCATCTGAATAAATATCGTATTATAATTAAAGGAATCGTTCGATCCATAAATCAATGAAGTCAGTTTATATATCAAGCCTCACCTATATAATGTGTACCGGTGCAGGGCCCAGCGGGCCCTGCACTCGCCGTGGGGGGTCCCCCTATGCTAATGGCGTCCTCTCACGAAGACTAGAGGAAGGGAAAGAAAGAAAGGGAAAGAGACGGATAAAGACGCGCTATATCCGCGGTACGTTCGTTCGGCCCTGACCCGAACCTTCATGAAATACAACCCCCTTCACCCCTTTCTCTTACCGGCACCGAGCCTCTGATCTTCGCCGACCGCAACCGCTTATCAATTTGTTACCGCGCGCTGTTTGTTAAATCAAATCAAGGGCTCGCACGCCGAGTCAATAAATAATCCTGCTTAATATGTGCCTGGAAATCTGCAACCCTCATATCGTACTAGTCTTCAGTATTATACCCAGATCAAAGCTCAGTGGCAACTCGTAGTAATAAATAAATATAGAAAATTAAATCAGATTGTAATATACGGAAAAAGAATGATTTTATATCTGACAATTTAGCTAGATATAGAAACTGAAAATAATTTTGTTCTACACTATCAAAATTACGTGGGACACTCAAGTATTAGGTGTTAAACTTAATTCCTGCCGTTTTTTTGTCTCCAAAATTAATTTGTTTCGAAGGGAAGATGAATGAATACTTTAATCAAAGTAATTTCCTCCATTTTCTACTACTTTTTCCCATCTCTCTGGCAACAGGGCAATCCCACGACGGTAGAACGGCGGTGTCTTTCGAGGTGATCCATTAATCCACCCATTTTTGGACTTCGTTGTGACTGGAGAAGTGTGTGTCCGTAAGTGCGTGTTGCATCGATTGGAAGAGATGGTAATCCGACGGTGCCAAGTCTGGAGAGTACGCTGGATGCGGGAGAACTTTCCATTCAAGCTCTAAAAGTGCCTGCTTCACGCACTTTTCGCGACATGCGGTCGAGCGTTATCATGCAACAAAATGACTTTACGTCGATTGTTGGCTACGGATGATCTTTTTTGCATCAATTCGTCACTCAATCGGTATAATTGCAGTTTGTAGCGATCAGCTGTAACGGTTTCATTTTGGGTCAACGGACCGAAGAGTTCGTAATACAGCACACCTTCCTGGTCCCACCAAACGCACAGCAAGGTCTTATGCCCGTGAATATTCCTCTTCGGCGTTAAAGCGAATAGTTGGCCGGGGTCCACCCATGATTTTTTCCGCTTGGGATTATCAAAATAAATCCATTTTTCATCGTCAGTCACGATGCGCCACAAAAAACTCTTTTTTCTTTGCCTAGCAAGCAAAGAAGTCGCAATAGTCAAACGATTTGAAATGGCACTTTATGACAACTCATGTGGTAGCTATCTCCCTTCCTTATGGATCTTTCCCATGGCATGCAAGCGTTTTAAGACGGCCATTGGAGTAACATTTAACTGTTTCGACAACTCTAAAAATGTTTGAGCTGGATTCTCATCAAGCAATTCTTGCAGCTCGACATCTTCAAATTTTTTCGACTGTCCTGGACGTTCTTTGTCTCTCACATCAAAATCATCGTTTCGGAAGCGTTCAAACCAAACTCTACATGTTCTTTCCGATGGAGTTTCACCATACACTTCGGATAATAAGCGATGTGCTTCAGTTGCGGTTTTCTTGAGGTGAAAGTAGTGAAGAAGCACATGTCGGGAAAACAGCTTATCGCGATTCATTTTCAATCGATTGGAAAATCTCTTTGGCGTCGAGAAATATAACCTGTGAGAACTGAATCACTTTCAGCGATATCTAAAGTACAAAAGACATATGACTTCATCGTCGAAACTTGCTAGCGTTGGAGCCAGCACTCTCTAGTAGCGAGCGGCAGGAATTAAGTTTAACACCTAATATAATAAGCAATGCAAAAAGTCTCTTTGATGTTCCAGCAATCAGCTCGAGCGCCCTACATAATTATTAATATAACAAAATTTAATTCCAGATCTGACAACTATGTACAGCCGTACATTTTTAGATATTTTAGCGAAATCATTCCTTCCGGAAATAAATATAGCAAATTAAATTTTGGCAATATTTTTCTAATTGTTAAACGAACAAATAAAAATTTTGCAGAATTAAAATATTTATATATACATAATGTTTTAATAATTTTAATGGCTTAGCGATCGTCCCGTCTGATGATCCTCTCATATTGCAATTTCCTTGCTCGATGTTACCCTTCAGTAATATTATCCTTTCGGACCATGCCGCGCGTTCCGCTTCTTCAAAGAAAAAAAATGATACTTGTCCCCTTTGTCCCCTTTACGTTTATTATGACGACTCTGGACGGAGCGTGGACGTACGGTAGTTTATTTGGGCGGCGATGGGGCCCCGGTTTGCGGGCCCGAACGAATTAACGACGCGGCCGCGATTAACAAAGGGCGATACAAATTAGATTAAATCGCCGTAGGGGGCGGCATCGCGGTAGAGAAAGGCGAATGATGATACTGCTTGATAAATAGACGAACGTCATGCGATGCCTAAACGGAGACTTCGGCTCCGAAATGGAATGCCAACGCCGACAGGATGCTCCAGCTGTCTCCCCGCTAAAGAAGAATATTTTTCCTACCAGCGAAAGCGAGCATAATTAACATTATTAGCATCAAAAGTATATTTTATAATTTACGCATTTTCCGTATATCTAATTAATACAGAACAATCGTTGCGAAGAAAAAAAAAAAATCCCGTATATCATTTGTCGGCGCTTTTCCCGGGTCCCTTAATTAGAGGCCAAACAATTTTCTATTCGGCAGAACGTCAGGGAATAAATCAATGAACGAAGTTTCGTGTCTGGATGCAGAAGTTCCCTCGAGAAACGAACAAACGTTTGGTCTACCTACCTACCTACCGGTGGCTGCAACCACCCACCTTCTTGCGTCCACATAAATTTCAGACACGCCATTCGGCACTATCATTATCTTTCCTCCGCTGACGAGAAGCGTCGCCGTAATTTTAACAAGTTCGTAGAAGTCTCGCAATTAAGGAAACGCGAGCATCACTTGCTTTCCGGCGCCAGAGAGCACGGTTTCCTTGTGTGAAGGCCATCTTTTATTTATATATCGCTGTGACTATCCGCGCACGAAACAGAAACCACAAATTATTCTCATAAAAGAAGAGCGGATGATCAAATATAATTGACATAGATACATTATAACAATGTACGATTCCCAGGATTTAATGTGCCGCAAGTGATACGTTACAATCAGATGTGCAATTAAAAGTATTAATTCCTTACAGAATAAATTATTAAAACAATGTCGGAGCAGACTGTTTGCAAATTTGTTTTCCCCATACGCACATTAATTAACATAAATAATACTTGTTTGGAATTAAAAAATGTTTAACGTTTGTTAATGTAAGCACAGATATAATTATTGTAATTGAAATATAATTTTTCCAATTCTTATCTGAAGAGAAGACATGCTGATCGATATTGAAAGATATTTTCATCGTGACGTAAAAGAAGGCATCTCGATCTTTCTTACCCGAAATCCGACTTGCGTCGCGACGCAAGGTGCTCCTTTTGTAAAGAAAGAGCGAGGAACGAGGGTGGTGCGTAAAAGAGCGGGGCGAAGAAAGAAAGAAGCGGCGATCGAGCAAGAAGGTGAGGTGGGCAACAGGACGGAGAAGATGAGTACGAGTAAGGTTCCGAACACACCCCTCGAAACGTTCGGTCGGGCCGGTCAGGCGGCCGCGGCCAATATTTAATTACAGATAATTACCGGTTATAATGCGCGGCAGATCGGCGGCCTGCCGTTTAATTGATCGGCTTTACGGCCTGATTTGTGTATCTGCCTTCGCGTTCGTTCGATCCGCCGTTAAAGCCAAAGCCGATTTTTAATCCTGCCGGGTTCTGGTCCTGCATTTCGGTGTGGCGCACACGCCTGCCGAAGAGAATCGCATCTGATCGTTATTTAAAACTGCATTACGCAATCCACCCACCTCGTTGCCGCGTAGCTTTATTGCGCGGTGTCCGGAGTACCGGTACTCGAATTAAACGGCGAGCAAGTAAAAGGAATCGTCCAAGTGAATGCTACGAGAAAAAAACCTAAAGTACGCGCGCTTCGGCACCGTGAGAAACCGCTAACATGCGGAAAAGTTCGTTATATGTGGCACGTTGTTTCGCGTAAGTGCAAGTGACCTGACGTTTCACCATCGGGAATGAATTTGAGTCTTCTGATCGATAATGTGAAATCGCGTTAGATAATTCTCCAGTTGCTCAATTACAATTTAATACAAGAACACGATATATAACTGATTGTAACTAGAGATCCTATAATAATAGTTTGGCAAAAGCGGATAGTTATCTATTTCTTTCTTTCCTTCTTTCTTTCACTTTCTGAAAGGTACTGAGGGTATCTGAACTATATATCGAATGGATTATGAATGATGGCAAGCTTCAGAAATCTCAACTTCCGCACTGAAGAGGACAAATTCAGAGTCTAAAGAGTTAACTTTATTAGTAAGTACATCCCAATTGTTTGCAAATTATACCTCATCTTATAAATATATTATTTACGCAATAATAACAGTGGAAACTCATACAGGCAATTTATTTATATTTGTTATATATTCTGAGAGACACAAAACTATTTTCATTTTAATAAAATAAAACTGTATGAAAAGACATAGCGTCGTTTAGAATTTTTACTTTCTATGATACATTAAATAAATATTTGAGGTATGTTAGAGGATGATGATAAGCCTTTTTCTTTTCCTTTTGTTAGAAAAACTGGTATTCTAAAATGTAATCGTTTTAGGAATACAATAAATATGTTGGCACAAAGAACAACGTCGACTCGAATATATTGAGAATCTCTGCCTCAATAAATAGCCGGCAGGTCGGTAAATGTTCTGCACCTCCGCCGCGCGGAGGTGGAGCGATATTCTTCTGCGGAAGAAGAGAATGCCGGCAGGAGGAAGACGAGGTGGTCCCGCGTACGGAAAGAGATGCCACGGTACTTCGGTTCAATCCTCTATTGCGTTATTATCGCATTATATTGAGACGTGGGCCTCGAAATGTTGAGGGACTCCCTCTCCCCGTTACGATCGCTATTCCGTTCGGACACGCGGAACACGCGTAAAAATCTCGCCGGTAATGCACGGAAAGTTCGGGTACGGTCGGCTCCCTTTGCCGAGGTCGGAGCATGCAGATCCGACACGAAATATCATTAATAGTCGTTTGCCGGATGACCGAACCCGGTAATCGACCATTCTGCGGTTCGGGATCGGATCGCCCGAAAACCGCAACACGTCGGCAATGCCGCGGCATCGACGGCGTCGACCGATGCCGCGCCGACCAAGCACTTTAAAGCCCCGTTCGCGTCGTAATTTATGTTCATAAACTCCACCTCACTAAGTGCGAATAGTATAGCGCGGCGAGCATCGCTCACAGTGAGTATTGCTCATCACGTTGGTGAAACGCCTCCTCGAACTAATTTTTCAGCGCATCTGCAGTGAGAATTCAATATATCGAATATGTCCACACGGAAAAGATGATTTTGCCGAGTATCTCAAAATTTAGTCAAATACAGATCTGAAAATAATCTTGTTCGACGCTGAAATTGGTCGCTGGAATGTCAAAACTTTTACAGCATTGCTCATCATGCTTGTGATTCCTGCTCATTTTGATGGTTCAACGAAATTATTATCAAATCGCCCTCTAAATTCTTTGGAGTAGAATCACACTCTAAAGAGTGAAATTTCATTCTTCAGAATAAAATTCATTCTAAAAGTTTTAAAAAATAGCTGACTAATTTTTTAGGTACTTCAGCAAAATCCTTCTTTTCTTGCAAAAAATATCTTTCGTTTGCATATTGTAAAAGAAATCAATCCCAACAGATAATTGTTACATAACGTATATGCAAATGTTTTTTACATCTATGTTATATGGCAGTTATATTCAGTATTTGCTGAAATTAATTAGAATTTATGAGCGAGATATTTGCACTTAGCCGCAGGAAGACGTGTCGTTTGCTGTATCGTATGATTGTGGCAAAAACTGGGCAAGAATGAAGAAGATGTCGAGCAGAAGAAACGTGCGAAAGGGATGCAAAAGGGCGATAAAAAAAATGGCGAGGAAGGAGGTCGCGTAGAAGCTCGACGAAGGAATCAGTTAAGGGCTCGGTTCGGCGGTGGTGCGACGAACTTTTTGTTGTGGATTTAATAAGGCGTCGGGTGTGACGATCGTGTAAAAAGAAGGAGATCTCTAGAGAGGAGCAGAAAGAAGAAGGGAAAGCGCGTCTACGAGTGCGGGCCCTACGAGAGTTCTCACGTGAGCGGGGAGGGCCCCGACGCCGTCAAGCTACGTTCGCTTTTTTACGGCACTTCCAGCAAGTCGTAAATACGGTCATCCGGCGCAATAACGCGGCAAAACACAGCGGGCGCGAACGCCGCGAGACTTTCCGATGCAAGTTCACCGGGTGCATTGAAGGGCCTGTAACGACCTTCGCGTCGTCGTGCAGCGGGCACCCTTTTCGATTCCCTCACTTTTCGCGCCTCAACGGGACTCGTACTTGGGCCCACCTGGTCCCACAAAGAGAGAGAGGTCAGACCGGAAGCTAATCCTACGCACAATGTCCACCGCATTGCGACTCGGCGCGTGAAGTTGCCTCCAATGTCGGTGTCATTGTTCGCTTGATTGCTTCTGGGCAGCTCTACGACGTTCGCTTGTGCGACTTTGCCTTTTATCGGGCCGCGATTAGACTCGCCGCGCACCAGAGCTATAGGCAGGAGTAATTCTCTTGTTATTCGCTTTTGATGTACCTGCACCCAAAAAATAAGAACGTTTAAAAGATTGTAAAAATGTTTCTTTTATAATATGCAAATACCGCAAAATACATATCTATATATTCATATATTCAATTCCATATATTTAATTCATTTATTAGCAGATGTGCACAGAAAGAACGAATTTCCTGACGTATCTAAAAATTTAACTAAATACTAATCTGAAAATAATTTTGTTGAACTGTCGAAATAATTACGTAGGAATCTCAAATATATTGAGTAATGCTACAAAAAGTTTTGGCATTCTGGCAACCAGTTTGAGCGTCCTATATAGTTATTTTGATGGATGATGATCAACAAAATTATTTTCAGATTTTTTTATCTACCTAAGTTTTTAAATACTTAAATAAAACTTTTTTCTGTAGGAAAATTAGTTTAAGAAAGCGTTTCACCAACGTGATGAGCAATATTCACTGTGAGTAATGCTAGCTGTGCTACGTTATTTGTACTTAGTGAGATGGAGTGTAATAAAAACGTACAAAAAACATTTCAAACGTAAAATTACGGAACTCTTAAAATATAAAGCACATGATATAATAAAACATATAAGACGATTGGAAATGTATGTTTCGAATATATCCCTGCAGGAGGAACATTTCTGCATATGCTCGTGACTACGCAAATAACTTAATGCATAAGTCGGAGTGTGAATTTGTACAGCTGACGTAGTTTTGAAGTACTCGACGTGCGAAGTCCCGTCGACATGGCGAACAATTTCAGTCGGCGCGCTAATAGAAGTCGAATTACGATAATAAAGTGTCCTAGCGAGGCGAAGTGGCGTCCATTAGTTACGTTGGAGGATCTTCGAGAAGAAACGAACCTGCTCCAGATCCACTGAGAATCGGAACGCGCCCATCTTTGCAGCGTCATCGCTCGCGGCTCGCCACGATACAAAAGAGACAACGCCGCCGCCACGCCGCTGCGAAGGGCGACGACGACCCGAAAAAGTGGCTATGCTAAATAATAGTGCTTCCGTCGGGCCGTCGTCCGCTTGCCACATAGTTCATTCATGAATCCGAATGCTTTCAGAGCCGCACCGCGATGTAGCCACGTCGAACGCGATCCGGAATCGAATGAAGAATAATGGATCTAGACGAAGAATTCTTTGATATAGTCACGCATTAAATCGATTTAGGCCCCCCAAAAAATTAAATTTATCCGATAATTATTCCTTTCTAACGCCATCTTATGTGAATGAAATTGTTAACAATAATCGAAAAAGATGACGATAAGCTTGATTCTATAATAACATTATAGTTTGAGGTTTTATGCAAGAGCATATGAAGATTGTTTTTAGGGTAATTTTCGACATTGAGCCCGAATCCGTCATTGAAATATTTGCATCAGGTCCGTTTTTTAAATATAAGAAAAGACATTTTCTCCAATATATAATATAGTGAAGTTTAAAAATTTTGATTACAATCAAAATTTTTTAATTAAAAGGTAAGAAGTTTTTGTAAGTCATATATGGTATATCATGCAAAACATTTCTTCCAATGCATCTTAAAAGCTGGACCTGATGGAATTTTTCTAGCGATAGATTCAGCCGAAAAATGTGTTAAAAATGTGTTACTTTCTTTTCTTGTATTAGAAATTATTAATTAAATTATTAATTCAATTTATACAGTGTAATTTGTGTTAAAAAAAGATTAAATTAAATAATGGCGCTCTAGGTACATCGTGAGATTCAGTTGAAGCTCCAATTTCCTCGGACACTCGAGGAAGATATATACGTAATGTCGTGCAATCCTGAATCGATCGAATGAACTAAAATTTTGCCCTCACTTCCGAACAGTCAATTTTGCGCGATAAAGCTTCTTCTATCGAACTGGACGAACGCTAGTTCACGGATAAAACGGTGATGCCGTTCCATCAACAATATTCGGAGAAAAAATAGTATCTCTGTTCGACTGGCTCTCTAGTCGTACATTCTTTATCATGCTCTCTTCCCTCTTTCTCGCGGAAACGGGAAAAATAATTGGCGCGGATGCGTACATCTATGCTTCTGTCAGCCTGTTTCCAGGAAATGCAGCAATCTAGGAATTTGCGTAGGACATAGGCAATTATTACTGTGGGAACTAATGCGGCTGTCGAATCATCTTTTCCTTGTTCTTTCAGCCTTTTTTTCAGGAGGGACCGTCTGGATTCTTTAATGGGAGGATTGCCTGAATGGCGCCACCGTTTTCGCGGCAAAGTGAGGGCAGACCCAACATCGTCCGCAGGTGTCGGATGCTGCCCATGAACTACATCACGATGCGTTTTCTGACATGAGGTGACGAAGGTGAATGGACATCGCTCGCCCCAAAGATAGGTCCGATAAAACGAATGATGACGCCGTCTCTCATATTCACGTATTCATTCGTTAACAGATTCCGGAAACTCTTACATTCCTTCGCCGCTATCTGAGAGATTGAATAACGTGTACTGTGTGCTTAACTGCGGTCGCATATGCAAATTTGCACGCATAGATAAGAGGGGATAATTACGAGGAAATTATGAACGAGGCCATTTTGAAGCAAGTTACTGTGCAGTTTTCAACCTCACACATCTTCTCGAATGTAAAACGTGATTCGGTCGGCGAAATATTATTCTTAACTTATTTTCAAGATAAAAAACTCACTATATTCATTAATCTTCTGTCTGCAATCTGGTTTTTTGCAAATTTCACTCTCAAATTTCTTCGCGAAATGAAGGAAAGCGGAATCCGGTTACTACTCCTAAAATATCTCTCTCTCTCTTGTGAAAAAATTATTAATAATATAATAGAGATGTTGAAAAGTAACCCTGAAATTTTCCACATTTTTTGAAAGCCTAGAACAGTGAAGAAAACTTCGGCTGGAGGAAGTAAAAATATAACTGCAGACGGAGAGTTAATGATACAAAGATGAATAATTATTTTAAAAATATTAGGAACATAATCGATTCTCCATTTCCTTAAAAAAAGGGAGTTAATGTGTAAAACCATCTTTCGCCAGTCATCGAGATCAGTAATTTACGGTGAATCTCGTCAATCCCTAAACGGGGCAGAATCTCGACCGCATGTTACCTCCCCGGTCCGTTGAGCCTTCTTGACCATTTTAGAGAAAAAGGATGCGTGAGGGGTCTCGAAGACGAGTGGCATCAACATTTTCTTGCACACCCATCGAACGAGTTTGAGACAGAGGTCGGTGGCTGATGTGTTCGCGAGGGAAAGAAAAAATCTCGTAACGGGATAAACGGGCGATTGAGCATCATCGTAGTACCGTCACATTCCAATACGTAACGGCGAAAAGAGCGTACTGGATACAACCTGAGGGAACGAGTACCTGTGAATAGGCAACGACGGTTGGTTATATAAAATTTCTTGGAAACGCGCTCGAGAAGCGTGCATACAGTTTTTGAGAAGCTCGAGCGGAGACGAGAGCAACTTCTACCAGTACTCTCTGTGCGTGGAATTACCGTGTTCGCGGAAGAAATTTCTTTGATCGCATTTGCGAGAACCGTAATATTTCCCTCTGTGTACAGGATCCGTTCTCGTGTGCTCTTTGCAAGTTAGATCGAGTTCAGATTACGAGACTCTTTCATACGATACAAGTTTTTCGATGCATCGAAACTATCACGTGTGCCGTAACGTCAATCCTTACGTGGACACAAATTCTTTCTAAGAATAACAGTAGATCCACAGGTTGAGAATCCGCATGGAGCACCGAGTGGAGTCCCCTGTTTGGATTCCAATTATTCAGCGGCGTGTCCCGAAACTCTCAATTCTTTGTGAATCCTGACCCCAGACCTTTCTCCTTCCTTCTCTTCTGTCCCATCTGTCCGCGCTCTCTTCACTAGTCTCTGCATAGATAATGAACCACAAAAAAGGAAGATAACCACACGGCTTGCTGTCGTCCTGGGCGAAACGACGAATCAAAAAACTTTACCTTCTACCTCCACC
This sequence comes from Trachymyrmex cornetzi, assembly GCF_001594075.2. NCBI lineage: Eukaryota > Metazoa > Arthropoda > Insecta > Hymenoptera > Formicidae > Trachymyrmex > Trachymyrmex cornetzi. The sequence continues at coordinate 195,043 of NW_017296814.1, read as the reverse complement.
GACGTTCACCAACGCCATTTCCTGTTCGCGGAGAGTACCTGCCCATAATCATTATTATTCGCAGCCAAATAGCCGGTGGCTCTCTTTCTCTCTCGCGCTATTGATTAATCTTATCTCAGGAATATCGAAGTACTCAATATCTAGTGGATATTCTAATATAAGTATCATATTTATAAAATCATATTTCATAATAAAAAATATATATAAATTTTAATATTCATAATATAAAAATAAATGAGTATCAAAGTTTTTAGGCTACAGATTATCTAATATTCTATCAAAAAATGATTGAAATTTACATATTATTTTTTAAAAAATAATATAAATATTTCTGTTTGTTATTTATGCAAGGTATTAGATAGAATAATTCAAACATTGCTATGAAATACATTTAGATAAAATTTAGACAACTTAATTTTGAAAAGGAACAACAGAGGGTAAAGCGACGAGGATGATAGCAATATACACCGAATGCAAAGTACCGGCGAGATCGCAATTCGTAAAGCTGAGCTGCTGCTCCGTCACCTTCGCAGGTAGTTGGTAGACGAAAGCGTCGAGAGGAAAGGACTTGGATACCGCCGAGAGGAAAAGAGATAAGAGAATAGAGAGGAGGAAGGAGAGAGAAAGGCATATTCCGTCAGGTAGGAAGAACAGAGTAAAGAGACGTGGAAGTGGCAGGGCGAAGAAGAGGAGAGTAAAGGCCCCGGGCGAGGTCACCCACCGCCCCCGCCCCCCTCACTCCCCCATACACCCTGATTATCCGCCGCCGGGGGCGGGACGCTCTGTAATGAGCATCGAAGAGGTGCTCAACCTCTGACTGTTTCGTAAATTTCCCTGGTAAAGCAACTTAAAAATCTTGCGACGATATCTTTCTCTTATGCTATGTCTAAGTTTCATTAAAAATTTTTTTCTCTCAAATATCAAAGATCTATCACACATGTATACCTACAGTCCTTGGCCACATTATTATGACTACTGTTGAATTTTACGATATTTTTATAAGTTCGCAAATTTTTATAAAAAGTGGTAGAAAGATTTGTATTTCACGTGGCAATACTATTTTTTAAATTACTGTGCATGCAACTGTAACATAGATCACCATTTTGACATGTGTCAACTGTTTAACCACGCCGAAGTTACATATAATCTCTATCTAGAACACTTTGTCTCGTGACGTAAATTGTTAACATTAATAAAATATAACGATAAGTTAAATAATAACTTATGTTTAACTTATTTATTTATGCTTTATTAACATGTCTAACAACAATTTATATTTATTTTGCATGTTTTTTAATGTTTTGTATCTACTTTGGGCATGCATGTTTGATTTGTTTTATTTTTAAAGAATGGGTAAGAAAAGCGATATTTCGCCTATAAAAATAGGTATGGTGAAGGGATTATTAGATGCTGGTGATACTTCTCAGCGGGAAATAGCTAAAAGGGAGTGAAGGTTTCTAAGACAACAAATTTAACCAAATAGAAAAGAGTGCAAAAAGATAAGGTGGTCAGGGACTGTATACATATTCGAATAAAAGAATTACAACCAATATAAATAAATTGTACATTTGTAAAAAAGAAATAAGAATATTTTAATTATAAAATGTTCAAAATATTTTAGTTTTGCTCTTATGTTCCATAAATAAATTGCAAGATAAATGATAGAGATTATGAATTTATAAGTAATTTATACAGACTTTAAAATACTAATTCTAGATGACTAACTTCCTTTGACGTAATACAACCTTTTAATGAAAGATCCGTGATTATTGTACATGTGTTGTAAACATGTAAATATATAGCTTGATTTAAACGAGGACAGGTTGGTTCGCGACATAGAACACTCACAGGCGAAGATTAGGGTAAAGCAGGAAGCAACGGAAGGCGACGGGATGGTAAACGTTTGAATGTCGGAGCACGGCGTCGTCGGCTGTCTGCGAAGACACCCGGATGATCGAGCGATGTTATTTTAAGTTTTCCGTGGGGGCCCTCGGCTTCTCTCCCATCTTGCCCTAATCGGCCTGTCAGCCACCCCCGTAGCGTGGGGTCGGCGGACTACCCCCGTTTAATACATACGCGCGCGTAACACACGCGCGCAATTTCACCGATCGGGAGAGCAACCGCGCCTGACACGACCCCCCACGGGCAAGATTCGCCCTTTTTTTTCTCTCCTACATCGAGATTCGCGCCCGAGGATTCATGCCCCTCGAGGGGTCAGATTCAAAACGCTTTACACTCTCATAACCGAAACCTGTTGATTCGACAACCCCCGAAAATCTCAAATACCTCGACTACCCGCCGAAACAAGAATTCTTCAACGTTCGCTCAAGTATAGAAATATTTTGCTGTGATAATTCTTGATTTCATATAAAGATAAGATTTCTTAAAGAGAAGTTAAAGGAAAAGTTGTAATAAATAGAAGAGAAGAAGTGGTTTTGTTATATCAAGGAATATTCAATGCCTACTAAGATATGAACGACCCAATAGTCCTCAGGGCATTCCGCCACCATTAGCAACGCAACACCTAGTCAACTACCGCGACTCGGTGTTCTCAAACGTACGATAGACCGTGAAGATGGAGTCGCTTCAGGAAAGTTAGAATGCTCTCGCAAGGCTACGCGGTTCGTTTGATGGCCTCCTGGACCATCCACGTGTTTCCACTGGATGACCGTTTACACCATCAGGTTTGGTGGCACATATTATATACCGGAGGAAGAAAACAGAAGAAGAGAAGGTTAAGAGACGAAGACGGACGAAGCCAAAGGCAGAGACAGAGCGGGAAAGAGAGCAAGAGAAGGTGAAAGAGGAAGAGAGAAGGATAGACTGTTGCTTTCTTGGGCTCCGGCGTGCTTATTGCGTGATATTAGCCACGGTGGCTGCCGCCACTGCTGGGATAATCATAATCTCGAAAGGGGGACAAAACACAGGCCCCGAATCGCATAACGCTGAATTTTACGACTTCTGGCATAGAGGAGACGCGACCGGATGCAACGCGGCTTTTTATGCTCTCCTAACAGCCCCCGACTTGATATCACGCCCAGAGATGAACGGCTTTTCGAAACGTCTTTCCGACCGTCGTTGGATTCGCTTGTCGGATTCGCCGTCATTGAACTCGAATACGAAAGTGTCGACGCAAGAAGATACCAAAAGAGACAAGAACGTCAGTCTTGTAGAGTCGAGAATTAAGTTCGCGAAGAGATACAAAAAATATATTAAAAATTGGCTTTTTAATCTGCTAACAAATAACGTTATACAAGCCGTGTTCCGGTATACACTGCTATTACTGAAAATCTATAGTTCGCGTTACATATACTATAGATTTTCACTACTGGTGCATCGGAACATGGCTATAAAAACTAGCTGATTATTATTTAAAAAAACTGATTACATCATTATATATGTAAATGTGTGAAAAATTGGTCAAGCAAATTCTCACAATTTCTATGAAAATATAAGTATATCTTGTTATGATCGAAAGTCGGATCGCTTTTTGCTTTGGTTTGGTGTATCTATGATATAAAACTAGCCAACACTTTCCGCTTGAAGTAATTATTCCGAGAATTCGATCTAATTTACGCGTTTGCATAGGCACACGATCGGGCCAGTGTACGCTGTAAAAAGAAAGAGAGAGAGAGAGAGAGAGAGAGAAAACAGGCACCCAGCGGCGTTACATCGCGTTTCGCAATGCTGTATGAAATCAACGGCGAATGAGGCACTGAATGGAAGCGAATTGCGCGAGTCGAGTCAACGCGTTTCGAAGCGCACAGACTGCGTAATAGGGAGGATATTTTTTTCACGGAAGATACTGAATAGAAGGTTCCGCGACGATTTTTACCGTGGCATAAGTACGGTCTTGTAATCTCTGGGAAATTGAGATCGTGAGTCACTCACCGTAAGGTCGCTCCGCAACGGGTTCGCACGAATCTGCAACAGAAAGCATTCGCATTCGATTAGCCATAGCTCCGCAACCGTAAGTGGGGCGATTAATTATTCGTATTTGGTATTAGCCGGCCTTTTGGGTCTCTCAGGCACCCGCTGCGATCAAGATAGAACATCGCATAATTTGTATTTCCATAGAGAGTGTATCGCGATTATTAATTACGTTTGATAAATGATATAATGTAAGACAGGATAAAATCAAACTGATGTAAAAAAAAAAAACTTGTAAAAATAACATTCTGGAATTACTTATTGTCTGAGAAAAACAAATTATTCATAGTAGCTTTGTTCCATCTTACGGTAGTAACATTCATGACAGATGTAAACCCGATGATCTATTATACGGTGCGTTGATACACGCGGAACTATCATCGTGGTTTCCAATTGTCATGATTTCGAATAATTATCTATTACTGTCGGTAGAGTAATAACTCTACCTCTATCTCATTTCGCAAGGATTGTCCAGTCAACAAGGCTAAATACACGTACATATCGGGAGCCTCGAGAGCCGAGAGTGAATTCACATCGAAGGAAACAATGTGTATTAAATTACACGCGTCACGTCGCATAGAGGAAGCCTCCGCGGATAATTTTGCAGTTGATTTTTAATTCTCATCCGCTCAATGACACAGGTTAGCGCTACGCACATCGACACACTCGTTCATCCATGACGATTGTGTGCGCAATGCGATCGTGATTCATACCCGATATAATCGACGCAATCTCGACGCAATCGCGACGACAGATCTATTCAAGCGAACCGGCTATCCGTTTTTTCCTCCTCGCTCATAATTTGCATACGTTAAGAGAGAACATTCCCGCGATAATTTATCCCCAATCCGCGAGTACCACCGTGAACCGATCGCCGTAAGTGATTTCTAACCGGCCGCCGAGAAGTCGCTTGTAATTCGCACTGTAATGGGGGAACTTACGTAACGTCGGCAATCCTCACGCGCATTGCCCGCTAATGCGCCAAGCTGGCTAATAGCGTCGTCGCGTACGTCTTGAGAGCCCGGGATGGGATCGGATCGGATCGGGGCCCGGAGGCACGCGTCGCGCGTACAGCCTACAGTGCGTAAAAGCGAGGAAGTTTTAAATGGTACCTCGGCGGCCGGGCACCTGCTAAAGCCGAGGGATCGGCTCGGGGGGAGCCGGTAAATGTCTCACTCAAGGCGCTCGTACGCGGCTCTAATGGAAGCCGCTAGGTAGGTCATCGGCTGTCATAAACGCACGCTCGTCCAAGTTTCCTCGACGGCGCGGAGCGTGTTAATAGCCTCATTAGATATCGCGTCGCAGTGGCGTACGTACCGTGATCGGTCGGGATCATTGAAATCTCCCACTCTGTGGAATCCGGTTTTCATAATTATTTTGTAAACTCAATGGGGATCCAGATAACTCCTTTCCTAATTCCACATAAACAAGTTTTTCTGCCTAGTTATCATTATGAGTAAATGATAGACTTCATCTAACTAGATAACTAGACGGACAAATTTGTTTATACAGTGGAATTATAGGAAAGGAATTGAAAAAAGAATTATGAAAACTGAGTTTTTTATTTTCTCTAACTTAGCAGGTGTGCCACAATTCTATTGTCATTATATTTTAAATATATTTGATTATAAAATCATAAACGTGTAACCATTAATTTTCGGCCGAAGTAAAGGATAAAAGTAAATGAATGACGCGTGAAATGAGACGACGTATTTGCGTAATTATGTCATAACCGTTCTTCTAATGTCGTTCTTCATATAGGATACACCAGCATTATCTTTTTTCCTCTCAATTATGACATCGACTTCTACAGTCATTAGCCTCAACATTAGCGCCAATGGGACACGGTCTTCCCAGGCTGTCAACCATTCAAACATTGACCATATCAAATGTTGCTTAAGTTTGTTAATTAACCTCTCAACTCTACAAGCAAATTTAGTAACGTGTGACCAAACTATCATTATTTTACGGAAATGCGATTTCTCTATATGCACAATTTTCGCACAACATCTTGTAACATGGAAATCGTTACAATGTTACATCCATTTTATTACGTAAAAAAAGATGGTATATATTTGAGACATTTTTCAATCACAATTTAATTGTGATATTATTTTAGTTTCAGTTTATGATTGCGTTTCAAGTCCGGCAGTAAGCAGTGCGCAGTTTACATAACTGAGGCGTGGTTTTCCTATTTTCTGATTAACTTGTGGTTTAATTTTAACCTCACTTAACTTGATAATACTTTAAAAATTGTGTTTCTCTAGTTATGATTAATCACAAAACTACCGACTTTGTGGTAACTTTAAAAGCTACTCACTACAAACAATTTTTAAATTATCAGGTTAAATTTAACCACAAGTTAATCAGAAAATAAAAAACCAGAAAAGTCTAAACCTTAAAAAATGTATTTATTATAATTTACATATAAAAACATTATTAAACACTAAGAGCCTCGACCACATTTATCTTTTCCTTACTTACTTGATTGAAACATTTTTCTCGTAACTTTAATTACAAGCAAAATTGCACTGAATTAAGTCAGCAGTGGAATTAAGATAACTTGCGATCTAGTAGATGGAGAACTTGGAAATAATTTACTGTTATTATCTTTATACTAATAGACGTTCTTGATGGGTACGACAATATTGCATTTACACGCACACGCCTATTTGCTAAAATAAGATGCACTAGATTTGCCTCATCTGCATCGACCATGCGCGTTTCTCATCCAGATAAGCAGCCAACAAAAATTCCAACCAATAAAACATCTCTCGCGACGGTCTTCCAAGAATCTCATCGTCAATATTAGAGTCAGCTAAGCAATGCCACGGCATTGAACGTGTTAAGTTTCATTAGTTATCATATATACGCACGCCTGCATTCAACAATGTGCACATCTCCGACGACACCCGGTCGCGATCGAATGCGCAGATTACATTCAATGGGACGAAACGTCCTGCATCTGGAATTCCGTAGAACCTGCCGAGACCCTGCATCATTGACAGTCGCGAATGAGAAAAGAAAGAAAAAAAAAATACTCCGCACCCGTCCATTTATCCATCGTTAATCGGCGATCACGACGTCGTATTCTAATATTTTCCATGAAGCGTCGCGCGCCATCACGAATTCTGATTGAGCTGTGACCGGGGCCGGGGCCGTGGCCGGGTGCGTGTATCGGGCCCCAAAGGTGCCAACGGGGTCGGGAGCGATGGTCGATAAATATTAAACGACTTTCCACCTGTCGCGTCGTCATCGTTGCGGCGGAGGGACAGGGGAAGTACTTCCGAGAGGGAGATGACTGAATGTTAATTAGCGAGGCGTGACAAGTGTTAAGTAATCCATCCATCTACCTATACGTCGGGAGGGAGGAGCTTGCCTAACGTTCAGTAATTAACGCGACACTTGGAGCCCGGCCACGCACCATCGGCGAAACATGGCTCGTTCTTGCGAACGGCCGCGCGCAATTAACCGGCGATTTAACAGCTAACCTCGAGCAGGTGGGAGACGAACCGGATGTTAAAATGAACTCATTGCGCTTTATAAAAATATAATTCCGATCAGACTTTTTTCCCCTTCTCAGTATACTAAAAAAATGATTGAATTAATCTGAAATACGTATATGATAACCAGAGTATTATTTGGGGAAATGTAAAGGATTCATAATTTTTTGGCTACTGTAAAATATTTTGATTACTGTAACCACACATATTGGCCGCGTGCATTCTAATGAAAATAACAACACTTTTGGTTGAAATATACACACCAAAGTCTAACCTAAATCATACCTAAATTTTCTGGTTGCATACTAAAATATTTGATTTTAATAACAAGGAATTTCAGTTCACTTCTACCAAAATTTACTTAATTAAACATATCTTGTTAATTCGACTATGATTGTTTTTTTTTTCGCGTATACTTTGTAGGATTATCTATAATATTTTATACATAAAATTACAATATTATACAATCATATGCGATTTGACAATTAAATTATACATTATTCTTTAGCACATATATATTGATAATTTTTGTGATAAATCAATAAGAAAATAGCAATGAGAGAAAAGTTAATTACACAAATATATGCAAAAAACATACGCAGCTTTGCTTACTAATGTATTCATTCAACAACTGAATAAAATCATTTTTTTCCATTGATCCAAAATCATAAGTTCGAAGATAGAGTCACTGCCGAGAGTATTTCCAGCAGCACTATTTCAGCAATACTAAACTTAACTGATTGAGTTTTATCAATAGTATGTATGTTATCAATCTAAACATTCATCGATAGTAACTTCTGTACATTATCGACAATAGCCTTCATCAATATTTTCATTTATACACATCTAGAGAAAAGGTTGATTCGATTTAAAGAAATTTTCTTTGCTATACGGTGAAATTATGTTCAAATCCAAAGAAATGATTTGAATGTCATTTCTTGGATTTGAACATAATTTCTTTAAATCAAATAAATTTTTATTTGATTATAAAAAATAATGTTTAAATCAAAGAAATTTTTTCACAAATCAACGAAATTTTTGTTAACCGTATAGCAAAGAAAATTTCTTTAAATCGGAGCAATCTTTTCTCTAGGTGCATATATAACTCTGGGTAAATATATTACTTTCGTATACTCGAGAATATTAATATTTAATATGCGTTAATATATTTCATGCAATTTACTGTTCTTTCTTGCTCTTTTTTATATGATAAAAACTAGATTATATGAACTATGTATAAAGGTACATTTATTAAATATTATAGAAAAATTTGACATATTAATTACATGTATGATAATCATGTTTGCGTATTTATATCTGATCAGACAAGTAATGTATTTGTCATTTTTATAAGAACATAATTTCCTGTAGAAATTTTATATTCAAATCGCGAAAAACTTTTTTTATAGATATTTTTTTAAGATAGAGCATATATATATATATATGCTCTATCTTAAAAAAATATGCGGTGGATTAAACTAATTAATAATGTCAATAATCTCAATGTAATCTACAAGATTCTCGTTCACATGCCTATAATAATTCTTGTGGTCTAATTTAAAAAAAATTAACGAACTGTCTGATTAAATTGGCACACGTTGTATTAGTGCGAAGTATATGTTCGCATATAAATGTCATAACGCGGACTCTCAGCTTCGTGCCGTGTCCGTAATGAAACCGGTCGCCGTGACGCGTCGACTTGTATTAATTAGAATGCCGGATTCGATGCCGGCCACAGATAAACGAGCGGTGCAACATTACAATGTTACCAAACAATGCCGCCGTTGGCCCGGTATCTCGACGTCGCGGTACAGCGACGTCGATATCTACATTAAAGGAACATTTACATCTCGGAGAACCGGGTCGGAGAGCTCGGACCCGCATCCGCGACCGGTCAAATCGCCGAATCATAGTCGAGCCCGATCCTCGCTTGTCGATTAGATGTATCAGTGTAATTAACAACAAACAATGGCCGCGAGAGACGCACGGGCTCGATATCGTGTATTAATCGATTACCCTCTCCGGTCAGGCCCCGGAGATATGCGCCGGGCCCGGCTGTTAATCATCACCGCGGGTGCGTTTGTACCACCGACGTCCGTCCTTTTTTTCCGTTCTCATCGTGAGAGAGAAAGACCACTAAGTCTGAACGTACGTATGTACGTAGCCCTGAGGACTCTTCCGTTAACTACCTCCGTAACACGTCATTCACCTCTCCCCGCCCGCGCACGAAATAGCAGAAACAACGTAACAATCTCGTTTGCCCGATGCGAATTCCACTTCTCATGGCGACATATCGCGCGAGCATCTATCGATTAACCGATTACTTGCACTATTCGACGAGTGGCGAGTTACAAGACGTCTCATACCTCATACTTATAAAACGCGCAGGCCCGCTATAGGAACACGCATACGGCATTCGAAAGTACTTTAATATTTGATTTGCGTCGCTAAGTATTGGTATCTTTAAGTTACTTATATTAACATATTTGTTTTGTTTTTTAATATTAGTAATAAAAAAAAGTTTGTTTCTCTATACACATTAAAATTTAAAATATCTTCCATTCTTTCTAAATTTTTTGGAATAAAATCTCACTACAAAAGAGTTAAAATACTGCCACTATTGAAAAAGAGTGAAAAATTGCCACTCTTGAATAAGAATGGCAAATTTCATTCTTTTAAAGGGATGATTCATTCCAAAAGAAAAAAATCTCACTTCTTTCTTTGAATATATCTCATTCCAATATTGTGAATCTCCAAAAAAAAAACGAGTGAAAATCTGCCATTCTCATTCAAAAGTATAAATTTTTCATTCTTTTTCAATAATGGCAGTATTTTAACTCTTTTGGAGTGAAATTTCATTCCAAGAAATTTAGAGAGTACATAATAGAATTAAATTTATATTGTAATAAATTAAAAAAGTTAAATGTCATTATAAATTAAAGCATTATAAAATATTATTAAAAATTATAAGTTTGTAATAAATAAATATCAAGAGATAATAATATAACATAAATATAACGTAAAAGGAAAGCGATTGCTCTTTTGTACTCGGTATTATAATGAACCCATATATTTCTCACTAAACTAGGTCGTGAGAGACGTGAGAAGCCTAAATTCGATACCGTTAAAGGAACAGAGAAATATCTATGCCGAATATCAATACTTCTCATGCGAAATATCGATCATCGCACACTTGCGTGTACCTCGAAATATGCTCACGCGTACGATAGAGATAGAGAGTAACGAGAGGATTATTTCGCGGTGCCCCTCAGCAGTGCGCTAGAGATCGGAATCATTAGCGATTATCGATGACCATCAATGTGGAACAGTTTGCGAGCTATCATCAATTAGAGTTAAATAATAGTCCGCGGTGTCCATCCGTTAGCTCATTCGCCGCCAACTCTACTTCCGGGAGCATCGACTACTCTTTTCCGTGACTTATTGCGGTTACTTCGAGGCCAGCGTCTATTCTCTCACTGGATAATGGGAAAGTCTCGTTTCGGCGATCTTGTATATCGTATTTTCTTCCACCGAGCAAATATGTCGCAAAACTATTAAGCATTGTGAATAATTTGCGATGCGGATATTCATTTGAATGAAAAAAAGAGCTTCGGGAAAATTGCTAATCTCGCATTAATCAACATAAATGCCATATACTTAAATAAAAAAAATATTTAAATTGGACTTGGAAAATTTATACTTTATAAATATAACATGTATTTTTTAAATTACATCTTGAACCGCAGAAATACGACATTAATTGACAAAGGAAAAAAATAATTAACTCAGGGAAATCTGTTAACTATTCTTTCACGTATGATGGTAGCAACGTACACGAAACACGTGTTCTTCTGTATCTGACCGTAGCGAATAGAGAATGTCCAACGCGCGTCGGTCTTCACGATTCCGTTCACGGTATGCTTTACAGCACGAATCGACAAGATCATTTGATCGGTCACGTACGATTCTACGATTAGCCAGACGAGAGGCATCATTCGACCAGTTTGCTGAACAGTTAAAAGCAAAAGCAACGCGCTTCGCAATTTATATGTAATTTACAAGACATTAATCAACAAGAAATATAATCTTATTACCAGTAGGTAGATTTTATCTCGCGTTTTCCGTATATCGCCCTACATTTAATTATGCGTGCTTCTATTATATATGTATATAAATTCAAATAGACAGCTTTAATATTATTAAATCGGCGAATCGATCAGCTTTTAAATTAATGATTAATATTAAATCATCCCTAAATGCTAAAGCAATATTTGACCGGAAGACGAAATCGTTGCGATTCGTTCATTTATAGACACATGAAACACGAAACTCACAGCAAGTATGAGGCACTTCCGCCGCGGTTCTAAGGACAGAAGAGTGCCAACTATCAGACCCGCCCCCGGCTAACAATCCGTCACTGTATCCTTCTCTGTCTAGCGACGATTCCGGACGTCACGGAAGCTCAACATGAGCGAGCGAGTGAATCACTATGCCGATGGAAGGAGCACGTGGGACAAAAGATGAGATTTAATGCATGCGTGCGTATGAGAGAAAGAGACGGATGATCGCTGAGGAAGGTAATCAACGAGCGGGAGTGAGAAAGACGAGGGAAAAAGAGAGAAGGAAAACACAAGAGAGAAAGAGACGTAGAGAGAGAGAGAGAGAGAGAGAGAGAGAGAGAGAGAGAGAGAGAG
>NW_017296814.1:152185-182799 GCF_001594075.2 Trachymyrmex cornetzi | reverse complement strand
GAGAGAGAGAGAGAGAGAGAGAGAGAGAGAGAGAGAGAGAGAGAGAGAGAATCGAAAGGAAGACGAAGAAAGGACGGGACGAGCGGGCGAAGAGTGGAGATGAGGTCTCGGTAGTAAAGTCAACGGTTGCCGCCCCGACAAAAAACTCAAATTGATCAAAATGAGAGTTACGTGGGCAAAAAAGTAAGCGACCGCGGTGGTAGGCACGCATTTCGTGCCGGGAGAGAGTTTAGGTAGCGAGGGCTTTGAGAGAACGTCGAAGAGAGAAGCTGGACAATGGGACCAGCCTGCTTCGGACGCGAACAAAAGCTTGAACGACGGCCGATCATGAGATACGGCGATCCGCGAAACGCCGACTTCCTCCCGGCGAAGAGGGACACGCCGCGCGGAAGTAGTAATCATTATCGCGCCGGTTTATGCGCGCAATGGTAAACTTTACGACCGTGTTCGCAGCGACTCGTAAACTGGCCGCCGAACCACCAAGTCGGGTCTTGTGCGCGCGTTGCATTTTTATCCCCGTCGAATCGGGCCCTTCTTTACGTGGGGGGCCCGTTTGTAGCATCTCTGAACCTCTTACCACCGTTTTTACTAATACACTGTCATCCTTGCTGTCGTTCCTTAGATTGGAACGGCTTTCTCCGACATTACGCTGTCAAAGTTGCATGCCGATAGCGAAAATCATTAGTCCAAATTCAATCTTGAGTATGAAATGAAGGAGAAAACAGTAATGAACGTGCTAGTCAGCCTAATCAGGTTAGGGATATAAAAAAAAGGATATTACTCCGTAAGAATGTATTAGCTCGCATTTCACGATGACAAACGATATCAATCCTAATCGTCACAATATTTAAATCCATCGGATAATACAGATTTATCACGCTATCTTTTATTCCAATTTTTTAATACTACTTCATAAATTTGTTAAAATTGACTTTACGATAAATTCAAACTTTCTCTTTCACTTTTTCTATTTTAGGTGTAGGTAAAAGTCGATGAGAGGATATCAACACACTAAAGTGACGCAAATTGCCTCGTCCGAACCTTGCGAGTTTAGAACACGTCGTGGCCACTTGGGTGTTCACATCGACAAAAAGCCGTGTTCTTAGGATTAATTTCCTCTCTGTTGCGCGAGAAGCCGCGGTAATTCACGGCGCAATGAGAACGAACGCGAACGAAAAAAGGATGTACGCGGTTTTCCTGCATCGCGCAAATCGGCGAACGGTCCTAACCGCGCCTTAACGGGCGGAGGTTTATGATACTTCGCGGAAGTCGATGATCGATATTAAGATCCAGTAGAATCTCGTTGTTGACGATAGTTACAGCTGGGGTCAAGCATCGAGAAAAAAGAACGAAAAACCCGATCGACAAGCGGCCGAGAGCCCGTTTGATTATTACGACACCGAATAAATTGGCGGCGGAATCTATAATACGATATGATTTTCAGAACTACGCGGAAAGAAATACTGTTTCTGCATTTTAGATTTGTACACAATAGAAATTTTATAGAGAGATTTGCTAATGCAATTGCAAAATTCTATGCCACGCTGAACACCGAAAGTAATTTTAATAGCATTAATTAATGTTCCGCTGATTCGCGTGACTCTCTCCTCTCTTTCTCTCTCTCTCTCTAACATTGAATTTTAATTAAGCTAACCAAAATTCAAAATCAAATTAATTACACACACGATTTAAGTGTTATTGAATTTTCCATCCAGTAACACTTAAATCATTTGTTCATTTTAATTCGATAATAAAACGAAGTATAACGTCAAATGTAATATTATATCTTAAAAAAAGTTACATATTTAACAAGAAACATTATCACAAATATATATTGTAATCAATCAGTTTAATTTCTGTATAAAATATGAGAATATATTCTCATATTTTATACAGAAATAGTTAGTTATTCGTACATTAATCCTTAACATATTTCATTCATAAATATATAGATCTATAGAATCACGAAAAAGTATTCCAAGTATCTTTTCGTTATTTTTCATTGTTCTGTGTAAGTTATTCCTTTTCGCGGAAATTCTGTATAATTACCCACTTTGGAATACTCTACCCTTAACTATTCTCACTCACAATGTACGCACGCAATTATGAATCACCCACATAGAATCCATACCATCTAATAGATGGACGTAAATGCCATGAAGCCTCGCGGAAAGCTAAACACCGATTTTTTTCATCACTTCGAAAGGATTAACTCAGGAGTCACCATTTGATTATTTTTACGTAAATAATTAACTAAGATGTCTTTACATCTCAGGTAAAATCATTATTATTAACAATGTATTGTATATTATTGATTGTTTTCCATTTTATTAATATTTGGGAACATTGTGGATATAGATTTAATCAAAATTTTCTGAAAAAAGTACGCAAAAATCAAACAAAATATTAAATAATAACATTTCTAAAAAATAAATATTTGAATTAAAACAACGCTTTTTTTATTTGCAGGTTTTCATTGGAATATTTAAAGGTTCGTAAAAAATATTTAAAAAAGAAAATGTGTTGAACAATCCAGAGAAAAAACAATATTTCATAACGATTCATATTTTTTCGCCGCTGAAATGTAAACACATTCCAGTGACTTTTCCCGAGCAATTAAGAGATACCAATAACAATGTCATTAATTAATTTGAAGTGTTATCGCTCAATTAATCAGATAGTTCTCGCACAAGTAAATAAGAAAATATGTATTTACTACATTGTTTTATCAACGCAGTATTCTTGTTTAATGAATAAACAAGCAATCGAAAACTATCGAAATTATCAAAAGCGAGCACATATACTTTTGCTCAAATCGCAAAAGTGGAAAATTCGGAACGCGGCACAATTTGACCCTTGCTCTCGTAAGCTAACGACCGCGAACTCGCACCCGGAGCGATTAAAAAGAAAAAAGGAAGAGAATGTCGGAATGAAATCACCGACGTGATGAAGTCGTACGGACGATTAAGAAGTCACCGGAGAGACACGTGCAAGTGGACCTTAAAATATGGTTGCTTACGAGGCTGCGAGGGTTAATTACCTCTGTCTTTCTCTGTACGCGCCCGGTACAATAATATATTAACGCGTTTAGGCACGGCCAGTTAATCCCGAGGAACTGCTCAACGCGCCGTTAAGCACGCTTGACTCGTTAAGTCGCCTAATATGTACCATCACATACGTGAGATATCCTTAAATGTGATCATCGCCCAAAGGAACGTCCTCGCGTTTCGTGCGCTCGCACCATTGTAATTACTGAGTTTGTTCTCTTCAAATATAATTAACATTCGATTTTCCGTGACAATTACGTGCCGTTAGCGATCGTTAGTTGTGATTGGAAGTTATTCACCTCATGTGAGTTTCGTGTAAGTGTATAAACCTTTAATACATTTAGCTCTCGTTTGCAGATACATGTAATCGGGAACATGTAATTAGGCACTTTGTAATCGTAAGTGTGAAAGAATATAAGCACCTCTAATGGCTCGCGTTTTACTTATCCGCACGATTAAGGTTATAACATGACCGATTTTAGAACGCTGATCCGTATCATTTACGAGTAGATCGCTTGTAAATATAGTTGGCTCGAGATATCGTGGCTAAGTGAGATAATTGTAGGAGATAATGTCAAGCTTCACTGTAATAATTGAAACATATGACGTAATGTACAAAAACAGGAAATTATTTTTAAATTAGAATGAATGAAAAAGATGTTTCGAATAATGATTATTTTTAAAACCACGTGATCTCTTTTCAATAAAACGTAATTTTTATAAGAGAAGGGTAATATTTAAAAATAATGATATATCTTAGATATCTCCTTCCCGAAAATATATTGCATATTTTTATACATAAAAAAGCAATTTTTATACATAAAAATACCGTGTATAATAATAAAGTAATCTATTCTTAGTCACGCGTGGTCGTTTTTATCACACGATGAGATCGTTCCGGAAGCGCAACTCGATTTGCCTTTTCGTTGGTATTTGCATGTACGGAAATAATTCCCATGATTCGCCGGAAACATATCAGATAAGAGACTGGTGGTTTTATCCCGGTCACATTAGCGGACTAATTAAAGTGCCGTAAACAATGGTCGACTTGGAAGGGTTTGTTCTTTCGTCTTGTCAGAACATTGACAACATGCGTGAGTAGGTTTACATATAAATATATTATACGTCTATGCATCTATCAAATATTTTAGAATCAAAGAAGTTCTTCCATTAAATAAACAGAAAAAAGAATTAATTTTTTTCCAACACGTTAATAACACATCGATTAAAATCAGAAATAAAATAATTAAAAGTATATATATATATATATATATATATACATAATTAAAGAAATTAGTAAAATCTTATCTATTAATCGGTCTCTTTCCTTTTCCTTCTCAAGCACATTTTTTATTCTAAGATAACTTTTATTCAAAATTTATCTGCCGTGAGATTTAAGTTACAATTGAAAAAAAATGGCGTTTATTCTTATTCTTATAGGAAAAGATCGTCATTCTTATAAAGAAAGAATTTATATTCATATTGGGATATTTTATGTACAATACTTTTTATGTAATCTTAAAATATACGTACATTAAGTCAATCAATGAGTATTTAGATTATAGAGAAATTATGTTCATACATACTGAATGTATGTAGTTAAATATATGTACATGTACGATAATAAAGTAACCGTATCTACATATACATATTGCCTTTGTAAGGATTAAAAGGATTAAAATTACAATTAGTTGAAGATACATTAAAAAAATCAGGTTATGCGTGACGCAGACATATTGCCAATTAATAAGAATGTTTTACTCGCTAATAAATATGCATTCTCATCATATAATAACGGCTGACAAAGATGTCGACATGCATGTGCTGCCATTATCACTAACCGATGGCGATGGATATATAAATAAACGCATCCGTACAACTTTCATTACAAGGTATAATGCATATGAAGTTGTAATTATATAAAAATATTTTGCAATATATTTTAATTAAATATATGTATAATTAACCAATCCTATTTGATATTTTCCTAAAAATCTATTACATACAAACCGTTCAAAAAATTTAATGAGAACAAAAATTTTTAGATTAATAGTTAAATCATCATCGCTTTTTATTTACAACATCATGTAAAAAGAAAGTGATAGAGGTTTTTAAACATACAAATTGCGTACAGCTTGGATCGTGACCACGATGGAGTGCATTGATTCATACAACGCGGCTAATTGATCACACATTTTGTTAGACGAGCTAATTTGTGCTTACACTGCAATTACACTGGCAAGAGGCCAAGAATCTTTGCATTAATATGATCGGTAAATCGTTGTAAGATATTTACTAATACCGATTGCCTCGTTTCAAATTGGAGCGCCACATGGGATAGTATGATTAATTAATAGTGATGCGTTTAACTGAATGACGAATTTGAGTCTCTATCTAGATAACGCTGACAAGGGTGTAAGATCATTCTCATGGCCGCGATCGTGCCCGCGACTCGCGTTCCATCAATCTTCGTAGCGGCTGCGCGAGTTAACGTGACGATATCTCTGCTCGTAACTTTGCTGCAAATTTGTACGCGTTGCATGACGACAGGCGATTTATTAACTACAACGAAAACAGTTTAAAAACCTTGAGTGCAGGCCCATAAAAATTCATGACGATCCTTTCCGGAAGACCAAAATTAGCAATAAATTAAAATTAAGAATGATGACTGTGATATATTTAAAATGATAATAATTAAATATTCTCGTATATTAAAAAAAACTTATTAGATTATTAGAGGATACGTATATAAGAATTTTCTCTCACTCTATTCCTTCCTTAGATCATTCAGATACGTCAGATGAAAGAAAGATAGCTTTTTACATCCATTTTTCAACACCTGCTTCCATAAGAACTTCGTACATAACCATTAGAAGTATTTTAATATAATTAAACACAGCGTTTTTAATTTCAGCATCCGAGAGAGCGTCATAAATGCTATAATAGCTTGTATATGAGGGGAGATGATCTGAATATCTAATCGTTTGCATATTGTAGTCGGTATTATAAATAGAATGAAGAAAAAAGGCGTGAAAAACCTGATTATCTCCTCTCTCGCCTGACTCCTTCTACGAAACTAGGAATTAATGATAAAATTATTGCAGGTAAAGAAATCAGTTGTTATAGTTGAAGTAGTCTAATAAGTTACGCTATTATTAACAAAAAATCATAAGCTTTTAAGTTAATAACAATGTTAGATAGAATAAAAATATTACATATATAATACATGCAATTATTTTCTTCTTTTCAGAAATATTTATGATATTTAATTTTTGAAGTCTCAAATATCGTAATTAATGGACATTTAATAAATTAGCTACACAATTTTTTTTAAAAGAGACTATTATGCCTAACAGATGTATTGTGAAGTTTAGTCAACGCAGCCAACAGGTCTGTGATTCTGATTATTCATTATTTAGGGAACGGTCGACGCGCGGCTGAGTCGAATTAGCATACGTTGCATAAACTACGAAATACCATGACCATGCACGCACGCACGCACGCATTGCACGCAACGGCACGAGAGGCGAGACAAGCACAATTCATGCGACAAGGACAGGACGAAGTATGCAGTTTCTCTCTATGTGGTGAGACATTAACGTTGTGCTTTATCGAAGCCGCTCATCGTCGGCACATCCGGATTCAAATTACGCCGCATTGTTTATGCTTATGTTTATTTATCTAGTTATTAAAATTACATTAAGCGTCTCCTAACTAATTATGTCGCTCGTGAAACGAAGCCTTCGAGGAACACGAGATGTAGGTCCGGAAGAGGTTATTAGGCTCAACGTGAAGAAAAAAACGAGACGGCACAAAGAAAGCAGATCCGAAGGAATCACGAAACGATCCCGAGGACAGATTAGTTTCTTTGAGCGGGGCAATGATCTCTTCCTCGTTTCGTTGCTACGGCATACGGCATTGATAATAATTGAATACATTAATCTCGTTCTTTGTTTGAAATCGCTTAAAAAATACCATGCTTTTTTATCAAGAAATAATTTCACGATTAATTATCGCGATGTTGATGGATCGGTTATTATAATTGAAGAAATATGTAATTTTTCGCATAATTTCCAGAATGAATTATTATCCGTGAATGCAGCGGCAGAATGCTGCAAATTATCGCGATGTCCGAAGACTGTGCATCGTCATGCGACTCGTGAAATCATAGTGCTTTCCCGAGATCTGGCGGCGATGAACGAAGGCGTCCATGGTTCTCATTTACCATCATCATTACCATTATACAAGCTCCATGACGATGTTACGTGGTTTAATTTGAATACATGAGGCAGGAAGCGGCAAGTAGCCACGGGGACGTGTGTCGGCATTAGGCACGCATGTTCCTGTGTACACTGTCATTATCTTTACTTAAAACGACCCATCCCGGTCTCTGACTATGTTACTATCACCCTGTTGCTGACTCATATAATAGTGCGAAATTTAAAACGACCTCCCGCACGTCTCCTTTCAAAGATCATTAGATAGTATTACATTCCCAATGAAATTTTATTCCGAATAAATGTAACAATCGTCAAAATTAAAAGATGAACTGTACGCACACTGAGCAAAAGGTTCTTGCGACTATAATTGCACGAAATATTAGGTTAGAAGTTTCATTTTTATAGTTATTACTTTTTAGTTTTATTTTTATAGTTATTACTGCTATAATATTAATAATAATAATAATATTATAGTTTAATAAATAAGCCAAAAAAAATTATACAATTGTCTCCGAAAATATGACTATAATTTTAATTGTTTTTGAAGATAATATCTATTTTTTTCTTAATATATAGTTTCTTAATAAGTATAATATATTCTTTTCTTATTTCTTAATATAATTTTGTAACTATTTTTGGAGATAATTATATATATTCTTTTTGGTACAGAACTACAATAATTACTTTATTATTAATATTATATTAGTAATAACCTAATAACTGCAAAAATGAAGTTCATAATCATAATATTTTAATATGCAAATACCAAAAACTTTTTTCTCAGTAATATAGACCAAGCGTTGTAATTTTTGCAGTTTGCTGAACACTATAAAAACTGGTGATTAAATTAAAAATACATTTCTGAACATTAATTGAAAATATGGAGATATTTTCAATATTTACATGAATATAGTGAAGATTTGAATATCCATGTAACTACCTACAAACAGCAAATTATAGGTCATATTGAGTACAGTTATCTTAATAATTATTGTAAGAAAGTAGATATACTCATGTAAATTTTCTTCAAATTTAACATTTTTCACATCTTCTATTTATTTTCTAAAGTTAATATTAACATTTGAAATTTACGTGCATTATTAGACTTATATATTAACATGGATTACTTTGCTAAATTAAATGGCTAGAAACAACAATGAAATTATAAAGAAATAATGAGAATAAAAATACTTTGGTAATGACAGAACAAAAAGTTCATTAGTAAAATGCAAATTATACATAGAATATGCACCTATAATAAAATTATATGCGAGTGCAATAGAGTGCGAAATCACAGATACAGTTATACTGTTGCATAAAATTCCCTTAATCCCGTTTAAATCGCAAATCGATGCATTATGCGATAAATATGCACCGATAAATCGTCCATTCATCTTGTTGCGCGTAAAATCTCACTTTGATTATTCAAATTATATACTAATCGCGCAAAAGCATCTCACGAGACAATGACGCAATTAAAATGCCGTCGATGCGTGCCGGATTCTTAGGTGCCAATTAATTTACGCACGCGTTTTTACACAATGTTGCTCGCGAATTATGCAGATTTTACTCAACGTACAGAGAAAAGTCGGAAGATTTCCACGCAAAGAATCGCGTCGAATTAAATGCGTTGGCGGATACATAAGTAAGAATATTATAAATTTTATCTTGTTGAAACTATTATTGGGATTGTAATTTTATATTCGTCGAATAACGCAACTCTAAGTTTAATGTGAAATCCTTAATTGGCTTCGACATGCTTAACGCGTCTAATTTAGCCGATAAAATCGACAATATTATGATTATCTGTACCGAAATTTACCGAATAAAAAAGGAGCAATTTGCATACGAACATATGGCATGCGAACCATATGAAATTCTAAGCGGCATGCAGGTCAAAATTGCAGCAGGATGCGGGAACCGCAATGACTGGCAAAGTAATTTAAGCAAGCTGAATGTCGGCTTAAATGGGCTTACCGGCATGATATTCTCGTATTTTTCAAAAGCATGTTTGATCGGTTCTTTTATGAACCTCAATTGTATAACATTCGGTAGGAACGGTCTCTTTGTAATCGCAATATTTTGAAAGGTAGGTAAATTATTCTGCCCCACAGTCAATCACAAGTTTAGAATAAACAGGTATCGTGAATCATTTTCAATGTAACAACCGAATAAAAAGATATAGTGAAAGGAATATTGCATGGAAAGAACGATTTTGCTGAAGTATCTAAAAATTTAGTTGGATAAAGATCTGAAAATAATTTTGTTGAAGTATCAAAATAATTACGCAGGAATCTCAAGCATAATAAGCAACGCTGCAAAAAGTTTTGACATTCTAACCACCAGCTTGAGTATCCTACATAATTATTTTGATGGTTCAATAAAATTATTCAGATCTGTATCTAAACTTTTAGGTACTTTGGCAAAACCTTTCCGTGTATGTCTATCTATCATAATCTCTCCTTCCCTATCTCCTTTCTCCCCCCCTCCTTGCAGTAATTTTATTTTCATTTCCTTCAACCATTTCTTGTAAGTTTGGCTGTCTTAACTATTACTTCAGTTTAAGAAGTTCTATAATACGTAAAGACTTCATTCATATAGGATTGCAAAGTTTCGTAAGTGAGAGAAAGAGACAGAGAGAGAGAGTGAGAATCGATTATCCTCGGATTTTCGTAAGTCGCGAAGAATCCATAATGACGTGGACCGAGTACTTTCACAATCCTATTGGAATCCGGCAATCGACGTTCTCGCGTGTCGTCCTTACATTCCTTGCCGATGATCCAGAACGATCCGACTTCCCGTGGGGTAAATCACAGAACCTGGCGCAATCTGCGCGCGTATTATTCTGATTCACGCATCTCTCAGCTACCGCACATATCGTACAATACACGACGGTGCATCGTGCAAATCGCACGAGTCATAATCGATAATCATGAGAGAGACCATTTTCCGTTCAATCAATCCGGTGCATATTGAGGTGAGTAACGTCGTTATTTCATTACTTTTGTTGGAATCGTCGCGACGAAGGACGTCCATCGCGTTCCCTTTTGCAGAATTTTCTTTTATAACGATTCTAACTACGGCTCACCGTTTCTCGTTAACATTTCTAACATTTCAAGATGGACACTTTGTCGCGCGTTTTCAGTTCGAGACGGTCGATTTTGTCGGAGGAATAAATTCACTCGAGAGAAGACGAATCAACAAGATCGCGGGATTATGCAGCTTGTCCTTTTAACTCGTATATGTGCCGCTGCTTCAACCTAGACTGCCAATCGTCCGCGACGGTGAATTAGCATACGCAACCGCCAAATACGGTGTATGGCTCAGCAACGGTACGCCGACAAATGCAATGAATATGGTGATTTCCATCATTTATCCAGCTTGCTAGGTGCAAACGCATCTGCCGTGATCCTTGAAGCGAGACGCAACGCGCGTACACGTCACGATCTTGCGATGTTGAGAAACGTTATTGAAATTGATTCGTAAAGAGAACGTATTCTTAGAATTCGGATAAAAAGTGATATCAATAACGGACTTTATTTAAATATATTGACTTTCTTTGTTATTTTAATTTTAAAAAAGCTACTAAACTAATCAATCTAAAAATATGTAAAAAATATAATTATATAATATTTTTGTACAGATTTTTTACAATCTATTATTTCATAATTATTAAAAACTTAATTTTGTATTTTATATTTAGTACACCATATAAACTTTAGTATTACTACAAATTGCATTATAAAGGAATTCTTGTTTTTTGTAATTAGCATTACAAAAAAATGCCTATTCAGATAAAGGTGAAATTTTCTTAGTCACATTGTCTGAATTTTCGGACAGAATTTGTCGGAATTTTTAGGCATATCTAAATGCTATATCTAAATGTCATAACTAAAAGCCTATCTAATATTCTATCTAAGTGTTCAGACATATCTAAGTGTTCATAAAAATTAGAAATATTCAGACAAGTTAGATATTCAGACAATATCTAAATATTTAGGCATTGTGAGATCAGAGATATCCTACAGGTAGAAATTTAGAGAAATAATTAACATTTCAACTATGGTTAAAAACTGAGACAATATTCTATCCGAAAATTCAGATAATGTAACTGTAGAAATCTTCAGTTTTTATCTGAATTTTAGGCAATTTTTTACAGTGAAATCTATGCAGGGAAAGAATGATTTTGTTGAAGTATCTAAAAATTTAACCAGACACATATCTGAAAATAATTTTGTTAGATTAGTAAAATAATTACGTAGGAAAATGAAGAATGATGAGCCACGCTGCACTCAGTTTGAACCTACATAATTATTCTGAGTATCCAACAAAATTATTTTTTCAGATTTGTGTGTAGCTAAATTTTTAGATACTTCAAAAAAATTGTCCTTTCTGTGTATCAAAGACTAAATTTACATTTTCGTTCCTATAGAAAACAGATCTTGAATTTTATCAAACAAGCAACATATTTTAAGAAATCTGTAACTATATGCGATAAAAATCGCGCCTCATAGTTTTCAGCTACAAACAACTAAGTAATCTTTGAATACGAGTACGTGTGAACACGAAGTTTAAAACTACAGAGCGTGTGTAGTGTCTCTACGTGTCGGTACAGCCTGCTTGGCACATTATCTCGCTATGCAGCGTACGTGCCATGATAGGTTTCATTATGAGAACGTTTCCTTTTCCGAGACCTAAGACGGCAAGGTCGTCCGTGCACCTCTATTCGAGCTCTTGACGAGCGGCCGCATCCGTCCAGTACATCCGTCATCGACGCGAGAGATCGTATCGATCGCCCCGCGGAACGTAGTAACGATGCGAGTCATAATTTGCATGTCGCGTCCAGCATTGCGTTGTAACGAAGAGTTATGGCGCGGCATCGGTAAAACGCGGGACAGGGATTAGTGGTGATTACAATCGCATCGAGTTGTGAGCGAGACGTATCGATCGACGCCACATTCGCATGTCCTTCATGCAACATTGTTATTTTTTTAGCAGTATGGCTGAACACACGAAAAAATATTGATATCGCAAATTGTTTCTTAATTAGAATTGGAGTTTTTTTTAAGTCACTAAAATATATTTTGTTAATCTATTGATCTTAAATACAAAGTATCTTGATAAAAAAATATTGAGTTATCACAAATTTCTCGATTTTTGGATTTTTCTTAATTTATTAATATATTTTTTGTTATTCTACTAATCTTTAGTAAAGATCTTGATAGTTAAATCTCAAGATACAACATTACTTATACTCGCATCACTTTAAAAATACAATATTACTTACTACACTGAGAGAAAAATGTTTGGTATTTGTAACTATAATTACATATCACTATAATTATGATTATTACTGCTATAATAATAACAGTAACTATGTATATAGTTCGAGCAACAAATGTATATATTTGGCAGCCTAAAATTACTATAATTATAATTGTTATAACCATAAAATAGTTGAAATTACCATAAAAATTATTCAAGTGACTATAATTTTATAGTTATATTTTAGAACAACTATAAAAAATATGGTTGTCCCAAAATGACTATAATTATAGTTGTTATAACTATAAAATAGTTGAAATTACCATAAAAATGATTCAAATTACTATAATTTTATGGTAATTTCAACTATTTTATGATTATAACAATTATAATTATAGTCATTTTAGGTTGCCAACTATATACATTTGTTGCTAGAACTATATACATAGTTACTGTTATTATTATTATAGCAGTAATAATCATAATTATAGTGATATGTAATTATAGTTACAAATACCAAACATTTTTCTCTCAGTGTAGTATCACTTCAAATTAAAAATAAGATTCATCTTGAAAACTTAGGTTTTTCCTCAACATTTTGGTTGAAGAAAGAGTTCATAAATAAAAACTAGAAATGCAGATTTAAGATACCTTATGTACACTAGGCCTAAAATAAGGCGAGAAAGTCTGGCGCGTGTCACGTCGCACAAGTGATTTGTCGTCGCGTGTACATGAACACACCCGGCTGTCCCGCACACGTGCACGTATCACACCGCACGCGTGTCGCGCCAAGGCCGAAATGCATCTTCAGCAAGGGTTAGAAAGCCTACGGGTTTCACGTATCCTAGAAAAGGAGCACTAAACGACAACGAAAGAGAAAGGGAGAAAGGAGACACAAAGCGAAGAAAGAAAGAGGCAGGAGTAGCCACGTGACCCTTGCACGGTCCTTCTCGACAGAATCCTCCCGACCCAACCTGACCTATCCAAGGTGAGATTTATCCATTGGCTTTACCTGCCATGGGCTCTATAGGTATCTTCCTTACTACCTCGGCCTACCTACTAGGAATCCCCGCACTGCTATTTCCCATTCCCGCGAACTGACCTCCCTATACTCACCACCCACTCGACTCGTACGAGTCACGTATCTCAAGCTTTTCCGTGCGACGAGTCCGTGTACCTCTCAAGGTAACAGGTAAGATTTTTGGAGCAACGATCGCGTCATGCGTCCAAATCGTCGTTGTTAAAAATACAATAAGTTCGTTGTGATTTTAATCAATTTATTACTTTAAATTCAAATAGTAATTTATTTAGAAATAATTGCCAAGTTCATACGCGTAAAAGAATTTTAGTTTCAATAAAAAACTCGTTTCTCGTATCACTTTTAAAATTCTGTTTCTCATATCAAAAAGACTTCTCTTTAAAAAAAAAAATATTATTCACGTTAACGGATGTTATTGAAATTTGTGATCAATTCATCAAGTTTATCGAAAGATACAAACGCAAGTAGCGTGAAGTTTGTTAAAAACCGGCAGTACTTTTCCAATGGTCCATTCAAGTGACGGGATCTCCAGCAAGCCACGTGTCGACGATCGTCTTCGGAAGGCGTACTGTGTATGTCTCAACGTAATAAGCGGGATTTGGTGTGCTAGCCTGAAGCGTTTTGGGCAGGTTACGGCCGAGGCCTTAATTCGAGGGTCGTATAGGGTATAATCGGAAACCCGACGGACAATGCAAATAAGGAGGCATCATGCCAAGCTGCCGGTGACGCAACGCAAATGGTTCGGGCGCTTCCGGCTTCTTCTAGGAACAGCGCGGGTTTTTCATTAAAATCATATCATCGTATCATCACATATTCGACCATAGCAGTCATGAGCACGCACATCAATGATTATTCTAGACAATCTTCACGAGGGAACGATGGTAATTCTGAAATCGCTAATGGCATCTATGAAGTTAGCACTCTTTTTCAAAATTTCAATATAATTGATAGAGTCCAAGTTCTTTTATAAAGAATCCTAGAAATTCTAGAAATCTTGTGTATAATTGAAGCGATTTTAATAAACTATGAGAGGCATATAGGATATCGCTAGTATTTGCACGTTCTTTTCTTTACAATTATTTAGAATTAATTACCGTGAAACTCGCACATGATGGAATGCCAATTATAAATTAATTAAATTCATCATATACAAATTCTCAAAATACCTATTGTGACAAAAGCTTTCTGTTGTAAGCAAAGCATGCTTCAGCGTACGATGTCAAGATTTTTCGGTACAATCTGTCATATCCGCCTTTACTTCATGTTTCCTGGAACTCCAGTTTACGATTAAAAAGTACGATAAATGATATAACCGTGTAACTATTTGCATATTCAAAGTGACTAATTGTATCCATATAACGTAGCAAGATTTTATAATGATGTCTACAAAAAATTCTAATACAAGACATAATTGTCATAATTTCCTTAAGAAAAGCATTCAAATAATCACCATTAGCATTCATAATTAACATAAAAAAATTAATAGACATAAAAGACTGTCTACATTATCATTTGCTTGCATTAATATACTTTATTAATGTTTACGAAAAAAAAGACTATTCTTATATAAATCAATCATAATATGTTCATTTATACATGTATAGCAAAAACATTGTAATCTTGCTTCAAAGATTTTAGTCTTGATTCGATCGAATTTGTGTTGATGCAAGTATTACACTCAATTCAAAATTTGCTTAAATACAAAATCTTGCATCACACAGATAATACAAATTCGAAAATCAAGACTAAAATTTTAAAGCAAGATTAGAATATTTTTGCTTATACATGAGCATATTATGATTGATTTAAGAATAGTCTTTTCCCTATGTAATTTTCTGGAGAAATTATAGAAATAAAAAACACAAATTTAAGGTGTTACTGTCGAGTACTAATTTTTTTTTATGATACACTTTTGCCTTGACTGCGTTATCCACTGAACAAATCCCATTTGATAACGTGTCTTTATGTATTCATAGTCATTGTGCGTATTAGCCGTGCAAGGTACGCGCTTCCGGCCGCCTCTTTAACACGTCGGCTTTTTATCTTCGAGCCAAGCCTTCGTTTCTCGAGTGACGCGAGCGAGAGATCGGTGATCGATAAAAGACGTTTCACTCGTACGACCGTAGAGACTCGGGCCGGGTAGTAAAGATAAATATATTATTCGGTCGCGATTAATCTGGCGCGAGTCAATAAATGCGATTTTATCCATCATCGATTGCCGATGTCGAATAGATCCCAACGAAATGCTAGCTGATACAGCGCTGCATCGATGCATCGGTCATATCGATGTACGTTTTTTTTTATCGATACGGCTTTATGCAGCAAATCATAAGTTAATGACATGCGCGGGTACCAGCATAAATAAAACAGAATAAGAATAAGAAGCGCATTCGATTAGGTGCTTTTATAATTGGACGCTACGACTCAACGTATAATAGAATAATTAATTAGCGCATCTTGTTAACGATTTGATTAATAATCTCGACCGACTAAATAATCATCTTGAGCTACGACTGCAACTGACGCAGACATACATATCAACGCGAATAGTCAAATGTCATTTGTCAATATTTATATTTACATGAGCGAACAGCTGTTGTTTTTTGAATAACCGTTGTAAGGAATGAACACAATTGAAAAATAAATGCTATTCAGTAGCATACGAAAAAACGTAAGCAATAAGACGTAAGTGGTAAGCAAATCAATATTTTAGATTTGCTACTGTTTATGTTATTGTCTACGTTTCCACACTCTTATAAATTCATAATGTCAAACTGTACCCAATTTGAGTAATTTTTAATTATTTTTATATTTTTTGGCTCCTTTTGCTCCTTTGATATCTAACGGTGTACTGTGATTGACCGATACTCTTACTGCTTACATCTTACTATCATTTTTCTATACACTCTGTGCTTAAAGCTGTGTTCTAAAATTCACTGCTAATGTTGAAAATTTATAGTGCACATAACGTAAATCATAAATTTTTAGCGCTGGCAGCGAATTTTGGAACACAACCTAAATTTAAAACTTGGCACCTTACTACATCTTATAAATTTATTTACTATTACTTATAAATTTTTTTGACTCTTGCAAGATCTCAAAAGATAAGTAAGCCTAGGTAACGGAAGCTAAGAAACTTTCAAACACATCAAGAGGAAAATGGCTACTTAAATAACGAGATCCTTCGAAGGCTTGAGTTTTATTTTAGAAAAACGAGAATGGACTTCGTAGAATTTCCGTCGACACATTCGAAGCTCGAAGATCACTGATCACGAAGCGAGTAGCGCGAGAGGGATCGGCGTGTACCTCATGAGTACTCTTACAAATCGGAAGGTTGTCTAATTTTCCGCACGCGAATGATCCGACGGCACTCGAATGCACTTGGACGAATCACAGAAAACGTTAATGAAGGAAGGAACAGGACGGTTCTTGGAGATAGTTAGCGGAAATGATCACGATGAAAAAGATAAATTCAATGGAGATTCTAATCGGTAATTGCGAATTGTTATCAACGTTTGCTCTACATCAAACAAAATGCAATTTTAGTTAAATTAAGTACAATAAACGGAAACGGATGATTAATTATTATTGTATTAAAATATTATTATATTAAAATACGTCTAAAATATTCAATGAAAAAAATGTAATTATTTTAATTATTTAATTAGATATGATATTATAAGTAAATATGTTAACTTTATTAAGAAACTATGTGACCAGATGATCGAAAATTATTTTAATCTGATCAATATACATTTTCAAATTTACATTTTGTTAATAAGTATTTTAATTATATAAACTTAATACAAAATAATTTAATTTTTTGGGGCGTGTGAAAATATATGTTTAAATAAAATTAGCTTATTATCAAATATTTTTCACATTATAAATATTTAATAAGTTTGTAGAAAATTATGCATCTTGCCGCTCATTGATCAATAAGCTGTACGAAGGCGTGACAATCGAAATCAATGTAGACGAGGTGTTCGAGAAAATTATTATCATCGTGCATGCGCATTCTGAAAGCATGATTTTCGCTGCGCCACAACTCATCGACGTGTGATAAAGATTACGTAGGTATAGAATCTAATTACGCCGATAAACATTGTTGCGCCGATACACCTGCTCGTAAATAACATAGAATCAAACGTGTATCAGGTTACATCGTAATACACCCGGACTAGCAGGGAACAGGTCCTTGAGCCCTGTGAAACGTGTACCTGGGACTGCCCATATTCTGCGCGCACTTTCATCAGGGACGAGATGCGGAATCATCATCGTTGATTATGAATACTATTAAATCGAAAGAGATGTAATCAAAATAATTTATAATTCTTAGAAACATTAGGTATTAATTTTTTGAATAATCCTCTCTTACTATGCATATAAATTTTTAAGTATTACCAAAACGGTTATATCACACGGAAAAAAACAATCGTGATTGTATTACCAAGATATGTTTAAGTAAGCAAATTATGATAAACAAAATTTCTGATTATTATAACCGATATTTGCGTTCACAGAATCGAAACATTTAGATAAGTTTGGTAAATGCATATATAATATCTAAGTTTATAATTATTATAATTGTAAGAAAAAAAGCTGTTGGATTAATGTGATACATATGGTTAAAGAAGTGTGTGTGTATTGGTAGAACTATTATAAATAGAATTTCTGACTATCACAATTAAATCGAAAGTTAAATAACGTGATATCTTAATAAAAAATTTTGATATTTTACCAGAATTCGTGCAATCAAATTTATTTAATTATTTTAACCAAATGATCTTAAATTTGATTTATTGGTTATCTAATATAATAAATTAATTATAAAATAATAAATAATTATTTTAACTAAAATTATGATCATACGTATTTCAACAAAGTCTGATTATTATATTCATTTCAGATTAATTAAACTTATTTTTATTCAACACAATTAATCGATTCTTAAATGTCCCTTATGGCAATAATTGATAATTATCAACAATCAATAATTGATAATTACAATCGATATTTTATTTAATGATTGTTCTCTTTACACGAGACGAATATTTATCGATCGACTGGCAAAGATAAAAATATGTTGATCAATTTATAACTTAGTAAGCGAGATTTTTGCGTCATGATTTCAACGTGTGCCGAAAATAACCATGCAATCACGCGGCTACGTGGAATATTTATTCAAACAAGTATTAGAGCTAAGACGTTATCGACTGATACGATAACGGTCTTTTTTCCTTCCTACATACGCAGCACTGTATTTACCATTGCACTTTTATTTAATTTTAGTGCAACTATGTAGAGGAAGAACTTATCATAAGGATAACCTCGATATCAGGTGCTTCAATACGAGGAATATAGACGTCACGTAATTGCCATAGATTAACAACACCGGGCCGGCTAAAGCGATACGCATTTTTATCAATAGTATCAATTGGTTTGTAATTTTTCTGCTTATCCCTCTGATCTAATGCTTATCGCAGCTAATCAACGTACATTAACAACATCTTCAACGTTATTAATTTTCAATTTATCGCGTCGCATATCGCAGTTAGTAGACAGCTGTGTAAAAATTATATTATATTCTCTCTCGACAGAATCTAACGCCTATTCACCTTGATCAATATTTTTTTTTCTTTCTTATCGTGATTACTTGTATTATTAACGCAATTCCTAATGAATTTTATTGACAAGTAACTACACTGTAACGATAATATCATCGTAAAAATGTAACCAATAATAACATAAATTAATGGTTCAAAACATGTGTTTCTTACCGATCCTTACAGATTCTTTGACGAAAACTAGAGTCAGTTTTTAGCGAAACCACTTTTATGGAACACAACATGCGTCTATTACCAACCAGCAACTATTAATTATATGTATTATCTCGCGACACCGGTGCGACTCAAGATTGTATCTATACGTTGCGATTGTTGACGAGCGAAAGAGATACGTTACAAACGACACGTGTATAGCCGTAAATCGCACGTTTATCAGGAACCGGTAATTCTGAATTGAAAGCAGAAACGTGCGGCGCGTGCACCGCGGTTATTAATAAGCCCGCGTGTGTAACTTTGCACCTAATTAATAACGTCCAAAGACGAGGTGAAGAAGGAGCATATATCATAAACGAATAATTGACGCGAGCAACATTGATTGAAATTACACTATCGATGTCTCGGCATGGAAATTACCGTTAAAGCGATTGATGATGACTCAGTTATCTGTTAATGCCCGA
This sequence comes from Trachymyrmex cornetzi, assembly GCF_001594075.2. NCBI lineage: Eukaryota > Metazoa > Arthropoda > Insecta > Hymenoptera > Formicidae > Trachymyrmex > Trachymyrmex cornetzi. The sequence continues at coordinate 162,984 of NW_017296814.1, read as the reverse complement.
TACCGATTCTTAAATTCGGTCTTAGCATAGCTAGCACTCAAACAAATTTTACAAATGCGCGTTGACAAGATAGCGGATCGTTAACGAGTATCGATTAGTCATCGTCACGATGACGATGAGAACGTCGTAACATCTTCATAATAATCTACACAATATCTAAGTGTTTTATATATTAACACAAGATTATTGTGCGTTATTTTTAGAAGCAATAAGTAAAATATCGGATGATCATGTATCATTCCAGATGTTGAAAATAGCGTTATAAACAATAGTCTATTCTCGTGAAAAATACGAGCACACGTCGCGATTTTTCCTTTTAAAATAAATTCACCCTCTGAACGTAAATTTAATCCCCCCCAAGTTCAACTGGCACGCGTTCCGTGCACAGAATAGCATGAACGAGATGCATTAATGCAAAATCCGGTCGTTTCAGATAAATCGTTTCTCGCGATTGAAGGGACCACATGACCCGATACAATGCTATGATGCACAATGTTTCCATGAAAAGCGACAATGCAACGCGGGGGCGTCGAGAATGCAACGCAGATTGCATTGGCAGCTGACAAACATAACGTTTTCCATAAAATGCTTGATTCTTGCCGTTGTTTGTAGTGATATATGAACATAATCTACATTTAATCAGATAATTCTGATTGTTTAACATTCGTCCGCAATTCAGTATCGATAATGGCAAACTGTTTAATTGTCGCGCAATATTTTCCGTTAATTGAGTGAAATTGCGATAAAGAGATACTTGCTTATATTGCGATAGAGAGATATTTGCTTATATTCGTCTTCATCGATATGCCATCATTTGCATTTCATAATAAAATAACTGCTTTTGAGAAAGACAAAGAAAGGAAAAAAGAGAGAAAAAGAATAATAAATAAAATTTAATCTACGTTTACTGAAAGAGACAACATCAGTTATTCAGTTCTTATTAATATAACGATTATATGTTACGCTGATTTATATAATGGTCATATTGTTGTTTTAAAAGTTTCCGGAAATAATTAATTGAGAGAATTAATGACATAAATGCATAAAAATTTTATAAACAGCTGCTATATAAATTTAAAATTAATAAACACGTAAGCGAAAAAAATAGAATTAATGGAGTAATTTCTCCCTTTCCTTCTTTCATATTAAGCTTCATAATCACAAATTAACGAATCATGGTGACTCTGAATATATATCTCAGACTCTAACGAAACGTGTGTAATTTAATTGACACTCACCCGAAGCACCTCGAAGAGGTCCCGTAGGACTGCCGCCGGTAGAGACACCCTCGTCTTCGCTGCTGCTAGTACTAGCTTCACTGGGGCTATAGCTTCGCCTGCTAACGTCTCCCCTGGTGATTTTCTGGCCGCTCGTTCCGTTGTTGTTGTCATGCATCCTACCCTGAAGTCTCTCGTGCATAGTCCTCACGCGCGAATGCAGCCTCTGCTGCTGCAAAGAGCCAACAGAGAAGTCGAGCGGCTGATCGATTTCCGATTGCACTTGCGGCTGATGCTTCTGCACCTGACCACATACCGATCCGGCCACCAGACTTTGCGGTTGAGAAACCTGTGCGATCGACGGTACTTGCTGTTGCTGCTGCTGTTCCTGTTGAATACTACTGGGCGGACTCCACCACTGATGCCCGCCTTGAATCGATCTCCAAGCTTCTATGGTGTTATTATTTGTGGGACTTGTCTGCTTCTGCTTCTGTGTCGCCTGCTGGGACTGTTGTTGTTGCTGCTGGGCCATGGCAACTTCGACCAAGTTGTTATTTTCCAGCAGACGCATACTGGGAGTTTGCGTCATCGATACTGGTAGAACGAAGGGGGATAGTCCCACCGACGGTGGGCTGGGTTCCTGACGTTGCCTGTGGGTAGTATGATGGTGGTGCTGATGCTGCTGTTGTGGCTGACGATGATGTTGCTGCTGCTGCTGCTGCTGATGTTGCGGAGAACTCACAGGCACGACCACCGGATGCGGGAACTGCCGGACGGTTCGCGAGGCCTCCGCGACCCACCGGCGCACCGCCTCGCTGTCGAGACCCGCCAGCCCTGCGGACTTTGACTTCGACTGGCCTCCGGGCGATGATAAACCCTTGTCGGGTATCAAGCGGGGCAGCGCAAGGACCCCGGTGCCCGCCACCGCGACCCTGGGTCCCGAAACGCCCCCGTAGGCAGTCAACGCCGCGAGATCCAACGTGGTCACCTGCTGGTTTCTGCTCTCGACGAAGGATCGCACCGTTCCACACAGTGGGAGGTCGTTCGCTGCTAACTTAGCGACTTGCGTCGACTATCATCGCTCGTAGAACGCTTTGAAGACGAGATACCGCCTCAAAAATACTGTACTTGAATTCAATTCAATCGATTAACTAAGAAACATCCACGATTGCTTGTTTCTAATGGTCTTAACACAGAAATTACACCTTGGGACATTCACTGCGTGCTAGTCAACATGATTTTCCTCTACGTGAGATCCAGTCAATGTCTTCGAGTTCTTGAAAACACAGTACTTTTAAGAATGCACTACACTCATTCAGAAGTCTCACAGTCACGTTCACGTTCTTGTGATAGCGATGTACTCCTGTTTAAGATGTAACTATCCAATGCACGAATTGTTTACCGCATAAAATACCTAAGGCTTGATTATCGTTGTTATTTACAAGAACAATCTTTATCTTCATCACAAACGTTTCATTATAATAGGTCTCTTGATCGCGTCGCTTCTGTCAGATGACTATCAAAACATCAGCCGCAGAGCACATGAAGTACCGGCACTAATGTCACTGACTCAAACAGTCAATCGTCCTGACTGAAGTTCCATCCGAGTTGTCTTTACAGACGACATGTATTCACTTCAAACACTCGGATCAGCAAGAAGTCTTTACGGCAGTATAATTTGCAAGTGTCATTGATGCCAGAGATAAGAGCACTTGCTGATGAACTCATCAACGAACACTATCTCGCCAATATCATCAATGGACGAGATTTCAACTAGCTCAGCCAAGTCACTACACTAATTTACCACTCTTCGTCGTATCTTATTTATTAGATAATCACGTCATCCTAAATAACACGTGCGATGATTAGCGCCGATCTGTCACGACGCAGCGTATCAAATCGGCTGATGACAGTGCGGTTAAAGAGCGCCAATGGCAGTAACTACCTGCGACCTGTCAACAAGATGAGTCAGGTCAACCTGTCGACGCGTCCTTCTCGTTCGGCGTGATCAAAGACACACTTGGACGAGTTTACGCGACGCGCTACGACGGCGGTAGCTACGGCTGCGGCTGCGGCGGCGGCGGCTGGTGGTACAGCGGTCAGATGCTGTCGCGTGCATGTGTGCAGCTACACTAGAGGACTCATGTACGTTCGCTTGGCCGCCTACCGGCCACGGCGAACACGGTCGTAGAACGGAGTAACCAAAAGTGGGGGAGTTGTTAGATCTCAGAGAAGGAAGAGAAGCCGGGAGAGCAACAAGGAAAGAACACCAGCGGCCTCGAGCAACCGAGAGCGGGACAAAGAGAGCCGAGTGTGGAACGAAAAGCGTGGCCGAGTCCAACACAGTCTGCATGATAGCCGAAGTGGGGGCAGTCAACGCGTCGGTGGGGAACGCCGCCTCCAATCGCATGAAAACGTGGATTGCACGCGGCTCCGCCCGGCAAGCCAGAGGCGAGTTCTCCGGCCGCGGAACTCGCGCGAACGCGAGCGCGCCTTTTTCATCTCGCGTACGTCGGCTGCTGTTCGCAAAGTTGAAGAGAGAGAAAGGACAGAGAAAGAAATAAGAGTGAGAGAGAGACAGAGAGAGAAAGAGCAAGCAAACGAATTTGCATATGCAACTCTTACAACCAATCGCCGAGCAACCTGCCCTACCCGTTGGCGATGATGACGATTAGACCTTGATACTTAAAGACCCGTTCCGTGACCAATGCTTAAGAATTAAACTCGGCTGGATTCCGAAGCTGGCCAATCCGGTGGCGAGTTGCACCGGACCGGTTCGATTCGCATGCTTCTTCGCGGTTTTCTCTAATGGGAACCAGACGAGACTGAGGGTAACCAAATGCGCTGAACGTGAAAATGCACCGTATGCGGTATATCCGTTTAAATATCTTGGAAATATCACGTGGACGCACACGATGTACAACCGCAGATAGTGTAAGATAGTGTGGTCAGCGTGTACGTAAAGAAGAGTCGGAGATGGAATTAGTTAGAGAATTCGCAAGAAGCCTCTCACGCTGGACCACCCACGCAAATTCCTGTTCTTTTCGACTACTGTGATTATTCGTCGGAAGTCAAGTGTTTTACAAAGTATTTCGCATGTTTCAAATTAGATATCATAAAATGATCTTTCTCAAAGTAATTAGTTTAATACTTCAAATTCTAAAAATTAGTGCTCGTTAAATTATTTCGCAAATAATTCTATGTGCGTGAATAAATTATTCTTAAGATTCAAGATAAAAAGAATCGATTATTTAATTTCATAATTACTTAACTATATTTAAAAATACATTAAAAACTTGCATGAGCTGATGATAAACGCATTGAAATTTCTTCTTCAGAGATCTTTAAAATTGATATACCCGGGGATTGTGCGCTCGTAGCATTACGGTTCGATTGACATCGGTGAGATAGGTATGGCAGCAGGTGGGTACAGTTACAGGTTGAGATTGCTCAAGAAGGCGATCTGCCAAACAATGTGATTATTGTGCTAGCTTACGGAATGTTCCTGTCACTGACGTATAAGTTCTAGCAAATAAATACATACAAACTTTATATTGAAATCTAAAGTCCGTATTGCCATAATCTCTTTGGATACTTGAAAATAAATAAACCTATAATAGAAATGTGTGATATACTCTACTCTTCAAAATAATATAATATTATAATCGATAATACGCGTACATTATGCTCGAAACAATATCCTTCGAATGATTTACATCTGTCACATTTTCCTGAAAATCAATAACAGGATATTTCAATAGTTTTTTTTTTAACAGATTTAATGCACTTTCCATTTACTTGAAATATTAATTGCAATTATAGAAGCGATAATATTATAAAAATGCGTCGCGGAAATATTGACGAGAATGTGGAACGTTTAATAAACCTTTCTATCGGCCGCCATGTCGACTCGAGGGTACCTCTCACCTATCATATTTCCATACAAATCCATCCAGCCTCACCACTCCCAAGATTTGAATTCAGCATGCGCAGTGCCAGTGCAAAAAATAAGGCGCTTTAAACTGGCCCTTTTATTGGTCGCGAGAACCATAGCACTCCCCTACCCACGCCTATCCCCTTCGCGTTGCACACACATAGGCGTCATTGCCTTTCTTCTTTTTCTTATCGCGCTATCATATTTCCATACAGCCGACATCCACCACTACCGCTATCGTCACTACTACTACATTTCTTCCACCACTACCATTGTCGCTTCACTTCCACCCCTACCTTCCACTCAATACCTAGCTCGCCCAGATTTGAATCCGGCATGCGCAGTCCCGTGCAAAAAGGGCGCTTTAAAGAGGTTCTTATTGGCCATGGGAACGCTATCCCCCACTCTTTATCGCATGTACCTCACATCACAAACGCAGCCTTCCTCTTATCGTGCTATCCTCCCCCTTTGCTCCCCAAAGTTTCGTCTTCCTCGTGCTTTTTCTCTCTCGTTCTTTCGTCCTATTCCCCACCAACGGCTTCGTCCTTCGCTTCGCATGCCAGACCGGATACATAGGAAGGGGCAACCCCTACCTCGATTCCACCCTCGCATTCGTGGTGCAACAAGGACAGTAATGATAAGAGAACAAGGACGACGATAGTGAGGAAAACGAAAGAGAAGGAAGCGGAGAGGAGAGAGCGAGCCGGTATTGATTTTAATGACGCCCCTACCGACACGAAGTCACGAGAGAGGCGCGAATAATATGTACGCGCATTGATTCTAATAGCCAGTTATTATAAATGCGTGCAAACAAAATTTTTCAGAAATTTATGGGTATATGCAGCTTAAAATGTTTAGTTTATATGTGTGTAATTATTAATAATGCTTGGCGAAATGCTAAAACGAAATGCTTGACGAGAAAACTTGCAAGAGCTCCAAGGAAGAAAGAAGAGAATTATTCTCGAAAAATATCTGTAATGTCACAATAATGTCATGTCGACGATATATCTGTCCTATAATGTCGCGTCAATTGTCTTTTATTATTAACATGAATTATTAAAGTACCGTGGCACGCGGTCCGTTCCGGATCGGAAGGATCGCTCCCTGGGTGGAGTTCCGTCTGGCGATGAAGGGTGAAAACACTTGCCGTGTAAAATCAAGAGGATCAAGTGGCATTACCGAAGGGTCGCATTCAAATGCCATAGGCGGGCCCCTAATCTGAATAAGGCAGCGTGAACCCTTTCCCTTTGCTACGAACCCTCTTTTTTATTCATCATGTGCAAGTATTTGCATGACCCATCTACAGACAGCAGGTGTCAAGTTGCCCCTTTTTTATATTCAATACGAAAGTCTATATGGAAATAGATAGGTGGTACCTGTCCAATAATGTGCACTTCACAATGGTGAAGGGTTGATTCTTGCCACCGATTCATCATCGACAGGTGGATGATCCGTATAAACGCTAATTCACAGGTGATTTTTTTTCAAAATCATCAATTTCATATCATTTCTTGTGAATTATTGGATTTTTATTTGAAAATCAATTTATTTTAATATAACATATGTACTTCGTAATCAAAGTACATATATTATAAATTATATTCTCTCTCTCTCTCTCTCTCTCCCCTCACAAAATTGTGTTTATAATTTTTATAACGTAACCTGGCAGATTTGCAAAAAGAGAAATACAATTCACTTGGATTACAGTATAACCGAGTTGTAATTAAATCTAGCATAATCTAGAGACAAGGATGGAAAGTGTATAGAAATATATGCATACATATATTTTATACATGAAAAAATTCACAGAAAAAATATTAGTTGTCACAACCAGAAATAATGATAACTTTCGCTCATCAATGCATTTGGTAATTGTACACTGAAAAAGAAATCTTAATTTCAAAGAAATATCACTTTGTTCATATCAAAAAGAATTATTTCTTTGAAAATAAGATGTATTTGCAAAGAAATAAGATATTGTATTTTTAAAGAAATTTTCATTGATCCAAAGAAATAATTATTTTAATACGAGCAAAGAGATATTTCTTTGAAATTAAGATTTTTTTTCGATGTAATAATCGTAAGATGGAATCGTAAAATATAAGAATCGTATCTTTACACCCATAACCGTTAAGATATACCAATCTTATGGTTATCGCAATCATACTATAGTTCTTATAACCAAAAAATGTATGATGGGCAATTTTTTGGTCGTGACAACCGCGGTCCTATTTTCCATATTGTATTATAAAATCAATATATACCTTTAATATAAATATTTCTTTAATTTCTTTACATTTTAACTTATATTATTAATATTTTAATATATCGCAATCTGTGAATATTTCGAAAATGTTGAATTTAATGTATTATATATTTCGTATGGAATATTAAAATCTCTCGCGTTGTTTAATATCTGTAGCCCTAAAAAACGTTTTTCATTATTTAAAGTGTAGCTACCCTAAACAATTCTATTCAACGGAGTGAATGACATCGGTTGAAATGCACTTCCCCGTTTACGCCGTTACAGCAATTTCGACTCTTAAAAATCTCAAAAAAGAAAACAACCGATATTCGAGACTTATCTGAAGCTCGCCGCGTGAGATCCTTCTATAACTCCCTACGAGTTTCCTTAGACTCCTCGGCAAGGGTCCACCCTCCAGTAGCAATAAAGACGAGCCATTACAACCAAAATTAGAGGGTTTGATCCCAGTCGAGTGTTCGCACACCAGAAAACGAAAAAATTCCTTTTTATCCACGAACATTTTAACCACCCCTTAGTGTGCACAGTGAGAACCTTAGAAAGGCCAGGTGGGCCAAACAAATTTTTTTACTGAATTCACGATAGACGCGCAATAAACTGGGCTAGTAGTGTCACGGGTCAAGTCTCTCGCAATACATAAATTTGTTCCGACATTATTAAACCTATAACACCTCATACATGAAAAAAAAAAAAAAAAACACTTGTCGGCATCACAATCTGCAACGCGCTGCGTCGTAGCTTCGTTTCATCGTCTCGAATTCAATGAATCCTCTCCATGCGCGGACGGGCTAATTTTATTTCTATGTGTGAGCGCAATGGTACTTTTTAAATTCTTCACGTACTCATGAAAACTCGTGACGAACTCGTGACGAACTCTGGCACGATTGTACCCAGCACTTCTCACGCGAAGAAGTTTTTGAGAGAGCCAGACAGAACTTTAGTGGCGTACTATTTTCTCCGAATCAGAAGTTGTTTTTTGTCTTTCTTCCTCTCTATCTCATTGGTAGATTCAAAGGTACAGGAAGTCGTAATTTAAAATACAAAAAAATGAATCACAATGTACTATGAATAAAAATGTCCAAGGTAATGTACTGGCATTATTATCTGTCATTACTTTATTTATTATACAAAAAAATTGCATGTCTCTCTTTTGGCAGACCAAATTTATGAATAATTTCTTAGATTTTTATTTGTAATTTAAAAACTAGGTATTGCTGGCGGCGCTTTCTTTTTTCTAACTTCATGTATAATCTAGATTTTTTATTATGGTACACCTAATAAATTTAGAAAAAAGTAACCTTATGAAAAAACGACCTTGAGTTTTCTACACGAAAGACATTCGAAAGCGAAAAAAGGTGACATTTAACGTACTGACAATAATAAATATATTAGAGAGTAAGAATTTGTATCCTGTCCTAGGTATCATAGTATCGAACAAACAATAGACAGAAAGCGGAATAAAAATTTACTATTAACTCTTATCCTACAAGGGTACAGTTTATGCCTCATCCATACAAACGAAGGCACTAGAATCCGTCCGTTTTTTTCACCTATTTAGAATGATTAAAAAAATCTCTAAAAATTCATACTTTCAACTTTCTAGAATAAATATTGAAACTTCATTTTGGAAAATAATAAAATGTAGTATAATTTATAATTACTGAAAGACTCAAAGAAACTTACACGAACAGGAATCGCTCAGGTCGCTAGTGACCTGTCTTGTAGAATAAGGGTTAATAATTACATTTAATATTTTTATTTAATTTTCACAAAATATACTTAATCCTTCGTTTCACAATTAATGTAATCCATTGTTAAAATTGCCAATTAGACACAGATTTATTTTTATGATTCGAAATAAATATAATATAAAAAATATCTTTTTAATTAAAATCTATAAAATTTAATAATTTTTAACTATATTTTAAAGATTATATTTAAAAAATAATTTAATTAAAGATTATTATTATTATATTATTAAATTTTAAAGATTTAAAAAAGAGTACTCTTTATATTATATTTATTTTCAATCATAAAAACAAATCTATGTATAATTAGGCAGTTTCAATAATGACCAACTATTAGTACTACTACTAGGTTTTTTAATTATCAGGAAAAAAACTTATTCGTCTGTCCAAAAAGTCGTGGGGTAAAGAAATCAAAAATTTCGAGCATGATTTCGTAGAGTCACCGCGGAGAACGTTCGATTGTGCTGACACGTGGAAAACTTTGTGGGCGTTATTTCGGAAAACGATTAATCTGTACGGCGCCACGAGCGTGAAATCAAGAAGGCCACGGGATGTATCAGGTACGGATTTTCAACCCGCGGGGAAAATAATGAGATTTCGGTTTCGAAGCTCTAGTATACATATAGGGAGATCAAAGGGAACCGACCCGTGGCCGCCTCATCGTCTCTCGCAATTTTAAGGCCCTTTCGGACACCTTCGATTTCTATTTTCCGGATGGTCCACCTCTCGTTCCACCGAAACGCGGTCAGCCACCCTTCCGCACGCTCGAAAATATCCCGGAACGCTCTGCTCTTAACATACAACACGGTTTACACGAAGGGACGATAAACGCCGCCGTTCCATCAATTGCGAGGGTGGAGGTTCTTTATTTACCTCTGTCAGAGTCTTGATCTCCTTTTGATCTCGATGCTTTGACTTGAATGCAAGAGCGATTTGCAACAATTATTGGTTCACAACGGATAAATTAAATAGATAGGATAACTCGAAACTAAAAAAAAATTTTAAGCATTCTGATAACTCGTAATTTTGGATATAATATCAATTATAAATTACACACTGGTGGACAATGATTTTGTTAAATGGATAATTTTAGCTGATTCTTATGTATTTTTATGCTGATTCTGAAAATAAGATCAAAATTTATTCTGCGGGGTTGCTTTTTTTTGTAACTGATATACTTTTTTAATTTTATACATTTTGCTAGCAACAATTCGTTGTATAGTTTCTTTCTTATTTAAAATAATTTATTTCTGTTTAGAGTTTTTTATCAAATGAATAAAAAATCACGTTAAATTCAGCTATTCCTTACAAATTATTTATTTACTATGTCTAAACAAAACTAATAAGGAAGTAGAGGAATTTTTAAATACATGTTATAAAAAATCCTACTCTTATAAAGGCAAATAGATTTAAAATCAGTGCAAAAATATTATAAAAAATATCCTATCACACAGATCGATTTAACATAAATAAATTTTGTCTATCAGTGCTATCATATTGCAGATTCAGTTATACAATAAAAATCTCAATCTGTACGAGGAAGAATTCAGTAAGAATTTAGAATAACATTCATTACTTGCATAAATTATATATACACGGAGAGAATTTTCTTTTAAAATTTACCCTGAAAATATGAC
>NW_017296814.1:140006-151855 GCF_001594075.2 Trachymyrmex cornetzi | reverse complement strand
AATGTTGTCCCACGACTGTCATATTTTCAGGGTAAATTCTAAGAAAAAATTCTCTCCGTGTACGACTCTGGAATAAAATATACAAAAAATAAATTAATTTTGGGAAAAAATAGATTCAAATGTTTATCCGTTTCTCAAGCAATGACTTGCATAGTCGTTCGCCACCGAACTGGTCCATACCAGCGGATTATCCTCGCTTTGCGGAAGTTTCGCATTAAAGGAAACGGAACTCTCAATTCTCGACGTAGCCGGTCATGCACTCGCGCGATGCCGAGCGCGCGTGACGACGATACGAAGACTACGGAGAAGGAACGAACGCAGTAATTTTCCCGGCATATTACGCATGTGCGAGGGAGCGCGATTACAAAATAAGCGGGTTCTTTTGTGGTAATTAGCGGATCAAGGCCGGCCTCGGGACGAATTCGGGAGAGTGACGTTATGGCTGCACCTCCGGGATAGCGCGCGCGTGCAGTATTATATACATCACACAAAGTGGACCGACGGGGCCAGTGGCGTAGTCGTCACCGCTGCTGATGGCAGCACGAAAGCTCGGACACGCTCATTTACCGTACCGCGCGAACGTAAGACTGCAACAATAAGAGGATGCCGCGCTTAGAGCTGCAACACTAGCTACGAGCGCAGCACGCGATGATCTACTTACCATTTTATGATTACAGAAATTATCTCACTCTCGGGATATATGCGTTTCTCGCAGCGCGCATGACGGCGATAGACCGTTGACTTGTAAATTTATAATTAACACTTTTTAAATAAACATAGTATTATGCATATCAACGCAGTATCGAATAATTCTATCTTGAGAAATTCTATAAAAATTCTATACATATTTAATACAAACTTGGAAAAAACGGTTTTGCTAAAATATCTAAAAAATTAAAATTTTAGACATAAATCTAAAAATAATTTCGTTTGGACCATTAAAATAATTATACAGAATGCTTCAACTAGTTGCTAGAATATTAAAACTTTTTGCAGTATTGTTATCAAAATTTAAGCGTTCTGTATAATTGATGGTCTGTATAATTGATGAACAAAATTATGATGTGAAAGAAAATTTTATTTAATATAATTTCTACTAACTCGTAAGAGAAGAAACTAATTAATGAGTAAGAGTATATCTTATCTTACTTCACTGACTAAATTGTAATTAAACAGAGTATCATATTTCAGGCACGGGGAAAAATGTTTGGTATGACTAACCGTTATTTTGATGATACGTGAATTGTACAAAACCATTTTTATTTTTTAATTAAAAAAATTGTTATTCTAACAAATTTTTTCGTTACAATAGCCAAATTTTGATTAGAACAATACAATTTTTTCACTAAAAAATAAGAAAAATTTATAATTCACATATCAACAAAATAATGACTATTTATATGAAACATTTCTCTGTGTTTTACTTATAACAATTCAAAAGAACTTCCTAACGAAATAAAAAGATATTGTAATCTGTCGAATTTTGTTATGCGGTTCTAAAGAGGTAAATTTCAGCGATGCTGGCTTAATAATTCCACAAAAGGCTTGCCTCATTATATCCGACATAAAAACGAATTTCATCTCGAAGGCTGCATAATGAGTAGGGTCGCATTCCTGTGGCATAATGTTTCGCGGACGCGAGCACAAAGTGACTTCTTGCTCGGTCTCGCGATTTGCCAATTGTCCAACGTTCGTTCCCTCTTTCTCTTCAATCCCCCCTCCCCCCGCGGCCCCCCTTCTGTACATGCGGCCCTTTTATCTGTCGGAATATTCACCGGATTAAGGTAATTGTACACGAGCTCGCGCGGCTGCGTGGGTGCATACACGTTTTACGCTCGACGCGCGCGTAAAGGCGTGAGAGCGATCGGAGAGACACGCGGAACGCCGTTCTTACATAATCTCTCAATTTTGTCCTGAATAGCGGAGAACGCGAATATAATGCCATTATTAACTGGTACCTAATACTGCATTATATTACAATAAAAAACGAAATCTACAACCGAAGATCGTGGCATGAATGCGTGACTACATTATTCAAACAAAAATGTTTATCATAAAGCGATCCCGTTATACAAACTTTAAACGTATATTAATCGTGCAATTAATATTTATTTATTTCAAAAGAATTATGTTTATTCAATCACGGAAGAATCACTGTTATCGAAACACTTTAAGATATTAAAATATCAGCTGAAAAATATTTCAGTGAAACCTCAAATATACCTAATTCTAGTAATGCTTAAAAATTGTAATGAAAAAATATCATTTTATTTGCTATACAACTTAGAAAACAAAGCTTCCCAGAAAATGAGCTTAAATGTTTTAAATCGTTACAATTTTGGAATATTAATTTTCAAATGCAATTTTAATATGATACCTAACTGATTGTAAAAGAATAAAAGTATGTTCTTTTAAAATACGTTGCTTCTTTTTCTCTTTATTTTCATTCTTTTTTTGCAATCAACTAAAAAAATAGCAATTTTTAACTTACATCGTTGTAGCAAAATGAACGGTACAACAGTTGCATAGAGGATAACGTAAAATATTTTGGAGTACGTCGCGGAAATAAATCAGAGATGGATGAACGGAATACCGGTATTTGGCGATATACTATTTCGTTGGTGGTAATAGACCCAAAGCGGTAGCAACAGCGACGCGACCTAAGGGGTCGAGGTCTGAGCCGGCGGTGTTGAGTTTCACAGCGATATCAAGCGTAATATAGCACGCGCCTCAATTCAATCCAGCTGCCAGCCACTGTCACAGTTAACGAGTTGCACTTTAATGGCCGGAAGGATTAATTTCAACGTCAAAGCGCGTTTCGCGATCGTTATCGAAAATCAGGTGGCAACAGAGAATGTCGAACGCATATCAAAAAAATTCCAGAATTTTATAAATTGTCGAAACTTGTTTAAATATAAATGCGAAATATATTTCTGTTCTCTGTGTACATCAACAATCATAAATATATCCATTCAATGGCTGTGTTCAGCAGAAAAAGCAGCTTTGCAATTGTTATAAAATTCTTTAATATGACGGATTTTGCTCTTAGTGGATCTAAATGTATAAACCAATCATAATAGAAAATTGTATAACAGTTGCAAAGCTGCTTTTTCTACTGAATAAATGCAGCCAATGCTTGAAAAAAAATGACGGAAGAAATATTAAATTTTAGTCAAAAAAGAAAAAAATGTAAGAATAATAACAGCATGTAGAAAAATAATCATTCTCTATTGATAAAGTTATATAAAACTCATAAAATTTGTAAAACACACATGACAACTTTGATATAGTAGACGTATTGATGTACGGCAACAATTAAAGGCGTCACAAGCGTGCACAACGGATGCGCGTCTCACGATCGACTACAAAGTGATGTTAATTAAACGACGGGGCGTTATTGAAGCAACCCCTCACCGGGTTCTTGCCGTTCTTGCCGGTCATGGTAACGAGATTCGTGGAAAAAATGGTAAGTGGCGTTGGAGGAATGGCATACGGTCGCGTGCGTGTACGACTTGTTCGTAGGAAGGGAAGAGAGGAAAGACTTCGTTGTATTATACGAGTTGTGCGATAATACCGACCAGTGACGGATTCATTAAACTAGACAATCATCTGGAGCCCCGATCGCTGAATAATCTATACATCGCATTGGCCGCTCCAAAAATTTGTCAAGGTAGATACCATTGATGCGCAACAAACGAAATTTTTTTTAAGTCAAATATGGAAAGATAGAATATTTGAATTATTATTGACATTAGACTGAAAAAGTATTATTTAAATGTATAATTCATAAAACGTATTATATTTATAATTTAATGAAAAAAAAAGAATAACATAATTGAATCTATGTATATTTTTTATATCTATAGAAGTTTCTTAAATTAAAAAAATATTTTTGGAATAAAAATTGTGATTAAACATTTCAGAAATATTAAAAATATATAACATTTTGCATAAATATTTTTAAAAAAGAAGATTCCATGGTTCTACTGTGGATCCACCAATGATAAATCGTTCTATTTGTTTACAACTATTCATTTCATAAAAATTTATAACTATAAATAGATATTAAATTTCAGCAACCTGTATATAATCTACCTAACAAGGAAAACCCATATAAATCATTTCGTTTGGGGTCCCTAGTGCTCTAACGTCCATCACTGATACAGATAGTTGAGACCGACGAAGGAATCATACGCGAAGTGTTACGCAGTTGCGTGGCACGAGAGTATACGCACCGCAGCGTGCGGTGAACATCAAAGAGGCGTCGTCTAGTTGAGCCACTTAAAGTCCTCGAGTTTCCACATTAGCGAGGCAAAAGTACGGTCGGAGAAGGAGAACCGGGCCGCATATCTTCGCAGAGGAACGAAGTTCAACGCGCAAGAGGCTCTCATCGCCTCTCTCTCTCTCTCTTTCTCTCTCACTCTTTCTTTCGCAGCATGATAATATAACGCGATCGATGTTCACCGAGCGCCGTAAAGGGACCGATTTCTTATTTTAATTTCGTTTTTTACGAGCCCGCCATGGACGAGAGCCGCGTAAATGAAATAATCGTTTTCTGGTATGAGTCGTTCTGCAGTTGGAACTTTATTGCAACGAGTTATCCATAAATTATAATGTATCGTAAAGGATATGGCACGGCTTAAGATATAGCAATAAATGTGATACACACGGTAGAGTTAAATTTAATTAACTCTTAAATACATGGCCCTTTTAATACCATTTTAAGTTTAAAAGCAGGATTTTTTCTTTTTTCTAGCTCGCGTGTTGTATAAAAGTATTAAAGAATATATAATAAGTCGATGATTCAATACTTTAGGAAAAAGATAGCAATTATGTTCATCGATTTACAAGTGGAAAGAAGGAAAAGAGTTATTAAAAATCTTTAAAAACAATTATAAGTATAAGAAAAAACAATGATTACATCGATTTTATAAGTAAGAGAATTACTAGTCACATATCGTTCCATGAAATGAGAGTCGGTACAAAACAAAACAAGCATATGGATAGTTCTCCTCGCGTGTCGTGCTAGCATTAAGCGGGAGATATAAAGCACGCTTGTCAAGATATGAACGATTCCCGCTAACATTCTAAGTAAAATAATAATCAGATTTTTTAAGCTCGCCACGAATGGCGCCAGTAAAGTTACATTGACATCGTCAATTCTGTTCGAAATGATCCTAGAAGTCATCATGTTACCACACGTTACTATTATGATTATTTTACACCATGCCTCAAAAACAACTTTCCCGCTAACATTCTAAGTAAAATAATAATCAGATTTTTTAAGCTCGCCACGAATGGCGCCAGTAAAGTTACATTGACATCGTCAATTCTGTTCGAAATGATCCTAGAAGTCATCATGTTACTATTATGATTATTTTACACCATGCCTCAAAAACAACAAGCAAAAGATGTGAAAGTGTATATTAATTCGAAGTAAAATAAATTTCTTGCATAAATTTATAAAGACGATAAGTATTAATATTATTATGTAAGAAAAAAACTTTCCGGAATATATAATAATTGTTATAAAATAAGAAAATTATTTAACAAAGAATTGGTTAAATAATTTTCGAACAAATCCTATTGTTAAAGTAGTGAAAATTAAATGCCATGAAAATTGTAATCGTTTTGTACTCGCCTGAGTTATCGTACAAAAATTGTGGGATGCAAACGAAAGCATCTATTATCTCATCCATTTGTCACGGATACTTAAGCTGGTCGTCATTTTATGCAAATATTGATTTTCCTAACAAAAGTCCAAAAAAAAAAAACTAATAGCCTCTTTATCCGACGCATCTACATATCTAGCACAAAGCATAGCTGGTTGCCGATCATTTCAATACTATTTTTTGCTTTTCCTTTGTCCCCTACACGCGTTCCCTTTCTTTTCCTGTCTCTCTCATATTCTCGCCTTTTCCCGTTTTCTCTTTCCAACTTTACGAGCTGACAGTTGGCCGGGCACATTTGGCCTGTAATTTCCAAAATGTCGAATAAGATAATGCACTAGGCGCACATTCGAGTCCCCCGATCTCACGAAATCAAAGTTGCGTAGGGCTGCACGCCTATTTCGCTCCACTTTTCTTATCGTCTTTTTTTCCCTTATCACGATAACGCCACGCAGTAGTGATCCTGTCTTTTCATCCATTCGTTCCTCATCGATTTCGCTTGATTAAAACGTAAGGACGTGACAAATGTAATTACTCGATGCCTTATCGAGACCATCCCACCAGTTTTTCAGCTTACAACGGAAACGCATCAGCTGACGGATGCTTCATAGGATAGTTTAGAATGTGATCTTTCTCTCTGGTATTTTTTGTCGAGACCACAAAATCGGAGAATTGCACAGAGAAAAACATTGTAATAATCAGTTTTTGTATGAAGTAGTAATAAGATTAAAGAAAACATCAAAGGATGATGAATCGTGCACGAAAAATATGTTTCGTTATACTATATTTAAAAATTATGATACAATTGCATTTTTAACGATCAGTGACAGCAATTTCGAATAAATTAAATAGGATATATTTCATATTATTTAACTAATATGCTCATATCATTACCCACGGTGTAACTCTGTAACGGTAAAATTTCGGAGTATATTATATATAAGTAAATAATACGAAAATTCTTCCTGTTTATTTATAGATTTAAAAAAATACACATCTAAGCAAAAAAAGTCATATTCAGGCAAAACGGATATTGGTGCTGAATAATATTTTTGAATGAATCTTACAATTTTCAGTTCAAACAAAAAATATAAAATTTATCAACAGACTTTAAATAACGGCAGTAAAACAAAAAACATTTTGACGAAGTCAAATGCAGTTACATTTGTGACCTTACTATTAAAAAGTTACAGTGTTTTTCCTGTTTTATATTTACTTCCTACTATACGCAAATATATGTATAATAATTATTCCAAGTATAGCTATTTATATATAAGTTTCCGTATCAATAATAGCAGCACATTTGAACCACGGTGTGCGCGCATGCATATCGTGGCTGTAATGCACAGGCACGATCACATTCCTGCACTCCTATGAATGTCAAATGAGGGTACGCACCGCTGGCTTGCCCAGTGGTATCTAGGTAGCGGAACGTACGATACCAGAACTCTTTGACTATCTGAATACAATGTACCGCCCAGGTGTAATACATTCCTTAATAGCATTGCGACTCCGTGACCTCTGTACAACGAACCTCCCTCAACGCCGAATGGTATGCACGCGAACGTGGGTACTGACAGCGCGGGCTAAATGTTGTTTTATTGGATGATTAGCTGAAGAGATGCGTAGGCGTGCTTCGCGTAAGACGTATAAGCTGCACGTAATGAGAGAATAGCGCGAAGGGTCGTCGATCGATGCGAAAATTGCTCTCTCCGTTTGAATTTTTCAAAGATTTTACCTTTGCAAATCTGTAACTTTTCAATTATAATTTCAATGAAGAGAAAATATCTTACTTTTAAAATGTTCATAATCGGAACAATAATAGGTAACATATCATATAACACTATATAATCTAAATTAATTATAACGTTACATTATATTGATTATGATGCAATATAATAACGATACCGTGTAAAATGAAGTAACTTTGGCCCAGATATCTTTAAAACTTTCTTAAGACGTCTTATGTCTCGATTTTGACGCATGTCATGCTACCTGAACATTTAGGCCAAAGTTACTTGATTTTACGATACAGTTAATTATATCTTTCCTGTATAAAAATATTTAAATTGTTTTTTTGAAAGTCGCCTCCTGGCTTCTTAGACATAACTTTACGACCCTTGTCCCATCATAACATGATTAATATCCAAATTTGAAAAAATAGCTAATCGTCCGTAGCATTTGCTGACTCTGACGGTGAAGGTGGGGGTAACTGTCGGCTGTGTCTAGAGGGGTTGTTGGCAAGGAGGGTGGCAAACTTTTGGCCATAAAGAGTCGCCTGTCAATTCATCTTTCCTATATATATTTCACGTCAAAATATTGCAATAAATCATCGTTGCAGCTACGAATAAGGAAAGAGAGACGACAAGAAAAGAAGAGTTAGAAGCGAGGGAGAAAGACAGAGAGAATAAACGGAAGCCTCGATCCACGGTTAAGTTAAGAGACTGATGATTGCACGAGTGCCGACGTCTTTCATAAAGAGTAATATTAATCTTCACGTTATTAACAAGATGAGAAATGACGGGATGTTTATGTAGGCAGATATATTGAGATGTTTATGCTGTTTTGAAAAGAATCATTAAAAAAAATCGGAAGTAATAAGTGAACATTGTCTATTAGCCTGACATCCTTTTTATTTACCGCTTTTCAATTTTCCCCGAATTACTGCATTATACCTCTATTAATATTTAAAGAATGGGAATCTATTTTCTAAATTTTACAATTTTTTCTTGAATAAAATTTCTTTCAATGTGTATTCCTTGCTTTAAAATATGACACTGATTCAGCACTATAGTAGCTTTCCTGTAAAGGAGAGTTAAGACAACGCAGAATTATCTACTTTCTACATATATTTTTAATAAATTTCAAATTTTTTATATTAAAAAAATATAGCATGTTTAACGTACTTAAGAATTAGCCCATGAATTTTTGGAATAATTTATACGTTATAAAATCCCGATTTAACGGATTTGACTCCTTTTATATAACCGGCAATGTCGACATTTGTTCGACTTTCCCGAGACATGTAATTATCTCAGCAGTGAACTGCAGTCCCCTATATTCCGTGAATGATTGCTACGGTTTACCCGAGAATTGTGCGTCGCTACGCATAAAGGCCAAATATACAAAAATAATATATTTACTGACCGAACAGAACAAACGCGAGAATAAGAGCGAAGATGACTGGGACGTAGAACTAACGGACTAGCCATTTAACGATCGGATCAGCGGTTAAAATTGATGGGCGATTAGCCCCTTCAATCGGTATCTAGTACAATCGATTTTCGCAAGAATGAAAAACCGAACAAGAGATAAGAGAAAGACAGAAAAAAGGAAATTTATTATATTCACTGAGAGGAATCTGTCATACAGAGTCTCCTATGTGGACATCCTGTAGTTTCAGGAGAGAAGAAAGAAAATACAATATTATAGCAATAGAATACAGAATTATGAAACATAATCAAATCAAATAAACATTTAATAAGAATAAAAGCATTGGATACATATATAAATTTACATATATTTAATGACGTGAGGGCAAAGTGCTAAATTTCAAAGTTAAAACGGCAGAGGAGCACTTGCAGGATTGGAAAGAATCGGCATTGAAATGGAAGTTGCCGATGGAGAAGAAACGCCGATGGAGAGAAGGTGGAGGACGAGGAGCAGGGGGCTATTAGCTGGCAGATTAGCAGTTAAAATTGAAATTTGCACGGACAGTTCGATGCGCGGCGGCGGCCGAGTCTGAAGAGGCCGAAGAGGGTGAGCCCGAAAGTGTTCGGGTCCGAAGATTGGAGAACCAAATCTGCCACGCATCGAGTTCGACGAGCACTCGCTCCTCGTCTTCTCCGTTTGTCCTCGGAGTTCTTTCTCCCTTCCCGTTTACCCTGTATCTTATTCCCGCTTTGTCTCGCCTTCTTCCTATCTCTCTTTCTCTCTTTTTCTTATTCTATTTTTGCAAGCAGGTATAAAATGAGCTACAGTTACGAGGACCATATAACTCGCGATGGAGAGACCAGAAGCGTATTTACGAAACCGAGATTCATGTTTGTCATATTTTCCCTACTTGTTAATCACGCGTCACTTCAATATGCACTTATATAAGCATAATCGTAAAATAAAATAAAATAAAATAATTTAAACAATTACAATTTTAATAAAATAGTTTATACTCGTTTCTTGCGCTGTCTAATATAGAATACAATAGATATACTTATTACAAAAATAAAAGTACAATGTACAATATCACAGAAATAATTCTGTAGCCCCAAGAATAAATTAAATATAGGCAAAATGCCTATGAGTTCGCGATTGTTAATTGCATAAATAATATATTTGTAAGGCGATAAGATACAATTCGTAAATTATATTCAACAAACAACAGATATTTTCGCACTAAAGAAAATTCAAATCCAGAGTCAAATTTGTTAGTAAGTACATTCCAATTGTACGCAAATTATATTTATCTTATCGCTATATAAATATAGATATATAATATTTACACACAAATAACCGCGGAGAATCATGCAGACATTTTACTTACATTTAATAATACAATAGTTTGTGTTCATATAAATTAATGATTATTATTCAGAAAGAATAAAATATTGTTTCCTGTATCCTTTTTTTCTGAAAAATAATTGTAGTCATGAAGCTAGGGGAATTTGCTGCTATCGTAAAAACGAGCCTAGCGCGTTTCTTGACGTTTAAAAACGGCGAGAATAAACGGCCGTTTATCTTCGGCTAACACCACGAATTTGCAAGTTATGCACCGACGGGATTTTATTAGCCCGGCATCACGCCGTCGCACTTTTCTCTCTACGGACCGTGACTAAAAGGAACTAACGCGATACTCGGTAGTCGATCGTGCAACGAGTTAGCCATCGTTCTTTATTACTCGCGATATATCGACTGTAATTGCGAGCGAGCACCTCGAAAATTCATCCGGCGGATGAGCGTACGCGTTTGCGCACCCAGCCTTATAGTATCTCTGCCATCGGGGCGGCCACGCTTTTTTGTTCGCGAGCGTGACGAAAGAAGCTAACGCGAATCGGGTATCGGTATTTGGAAGCCGATCGGGACCGGTGTGAAACAACTTCGCCACCGTTTCTCATTCCGGAATTAATTGCAGATACCTCGGAAATAATGCGATCTTACAGATCGCCCGCGAAAAATAGATGCTCCCGTCGTGAAAATGAACGCGGCGAGATTGGAACGCACCCCTTTTTAACTCTCCGCCAACAATGTTGGATTTTAAAAGCAGTTTTTTTTTGTCAATCCTGTCAATAAACAAGATAGACATATTTTAATCTGCAAAAAATAAATAAGATACAATCCAACTTTTATAATGATGAAAACTCGTTATTGCTTCATATACCTTAAAAAATAATTTTGCTAAAGTATCTAACTTAGCTAAATACAGATTTGAAAATAATTTTGTTTAAACTAGTTGCTCAAATGTTGCTCAAAATTTTTTACAGCATCTCTTATCATGCTTGTGTGTGAGATTTCTATATAATTATTTTTATGGTCCAAAATTATTTTCGAATCTGTAATTATATAATTGAAAAAGAATACTAAATTTTAATAAATATTTGTTTAAATAGTTCTAAGTAAATATTTACTATAAACGTAAACATATATTTATTTGATAAAAATCTATTAACTTAACTATTATTTTTTTATGGAATAAATATTCATTTACTATAAATAAACATTTATTTGGTACTATTCAAAGAAATTAAGATTTAGTAAATTTTCTTCAGTTTAACTAAATTTTCAGACACTTCAGTAAAATCGTATAAGAATTTTCAGATTTACAGGCTAGAACGATATAAAAATCTGCGCTAAAGTTCGAAAACTTCGATTGCGGATGAAGAGAGAAAATTTTATATTGCAGAAGGAAGGTTAAGTGTTAACACTTCAGCTCTTCGTATACGTTCAGGAATTCTATGCATACGCGAAGAGTTTAAGCTCTCGTCTCGTAACAATGACGAATTAATATGGCGGTGGCGGTGGCGGTAATGGCGGTGACACTAAAGATAAGAAAAATTGTCGTGAAAAGCCGCCGACATGATTTATAATGACATGTCGGTATTGTTCTTCAAACACATCGCTGGAGCTTTTCACATTATTCATAGGCGGCATGAGACTCGTTTACGGCTTTACGGTTAGCCGCACGGG
>NW_017296814.1:124686-139930 GCF_001594075.2 Trachymyrmex cornetzi | reverse complement strand
AGAGGGGGGGGGGGGGGGGGGGGGGGGGGGGGAGCGGACATCGAGAAGAGGCGAAAAAGGAGAGAGTAAAAGGGTGTTGCTACAATATTTTTTCAACGGGTAATTAGGTGCGCTGCATAAGAAATGGTATTTTAATGAATCGTAAAGCCACCGGTTTTGTGACATTACCGTGCCGCACCGCCAGTAATCTTTTCCTGTAGATTATACGGCCATTATAAAAGTATATCGTACATAAATAGCGGTTATAAATTTGACAATCAAAACGCACACTTCTGAAATTTGCCAAAGAAACCGTAGCAAGCCTTCTTTAGACGTTAATGTATTTTATAAATACCGAATTGTGATGTAATAACTTAACAAAACTTTAAAATTTCATTTTGCTGTAAAATATTTGACTTTCGTACTAGGTACTTGTCACGAAACAAGTCGGAATATAATTTTCAATCGAAATGATTCCATTTTCTCTAGAAAACATAGTAGAAATCTAGAGAATGATTGAATAACACTGATCGGAATCCATTCCGAATAATTACATAATACCCTGAAAAGAACTCAAACGAAATGTTTGCAGTTAATTTCATTGAGTACATTCTAATTGTTTGCAAATTATATTTTATTACTTTGTAAATATATTATTTATACACATAACAACTGTATACTAAAAGCTCATGTAGGCAATTTACTTGTATTTGATTCATTTTGCAATATTCTACTATTTAATCAATTTATTTCTCGTCTTCAAATAGAAATACTCATCCTTCTGAAGCATCCACTTGACATTTAAAGAAATAAAAATAATTAAAAAAATAATTAAATATTTAAATGAAGAATTACAATTTCCAAAATTTTGATATCTTATTTTAAATATTAATCTTTAAATATTAAAAATAGAAGGTTTTAAGCCAGTCGAGTCCAACATCAGTTGACATTGTTTGTGAAATCTTTATGGAATTACAAAAAAATTGAAAATTTAAATATTAACCTAAATATTGCCCTAAATATTAACCTAATTCTCTTTTTTTCTCTTGTTCTTAATAATTTTGCATATACATCTATACACTATTTCCTTTGCCATGTCGGTAGGTACTACAAAGAAAAATGATCACTCGATTGACACTCGAGAGCAAATTCATCGTAACACTTACATTTCACGCGATTGGAGCGTCGTTAACTCTCCGGTCTTCTCTCGTCATTGTCCGATTGCGTCACGGTCGCGCACGTGCCTGGAGCAGTTCTTGGGGGTCCGGCGGAGTCTATGGGAAATAAAAATGGTAACCCCCAACGTGATCTCGCCGTTGAAGGCTGCTTTCATCCAACTCATTCGTCCGGATTACGAAGACCTGTGAAACGCATCCGCCTGCTATGCGTGACTATGCGAGGATACGTATGATGTATAGCAATCATATGCATACATACGTGCATTGCATCAGTATAATTGACAAAAAAAAGGATGTTTCGTTCTCTTGGAAGGCACTCATCGAACATTCAATGTACCTTCGTAAATTATGGACTAAACAATGGATATCTTAAAGAACTGCGAAAATGTTGTTAAGTAGTATCTGAAGAAGGCTTAATAAAAAGCCGAAACATGTAATGTTTTTCAATTCTTATTAAATCTTATTTGTATTTATTATGTGACATCTACAAAATTTTTTTAATACGTTGACTCTTATACGTCCTTTTTGATGTTTATATGAATTTTGTAATTTAAGAGTCCTGCTTCTGCTTATTATATTTTAATAATTGACAAATATTGCGAAATCTAGTTATTAATTCTTATTTTTATAATCTATTATTATGACTCTAAATTCTTTGGGGTGGAATCTCACTCTAAGACCTAATTTTTCCATTATCTGATTGACTTATGATTAAGCTTAACCTGATATTTCACCCAATGGGTCTCACCTACACTGTTAGAAATGTAACCACGAGTTTCATGTAAATGAAGCTGGTGGTTATGAACGAAATTAAAAGTAATGAATGATTTAACTGAAAATTAAGTTACAGTAGTTACTTAAATGTAATGAACGTGTACATTAAATTTATGAAATTTAATGTACTTTTAATAAAATTTTATGAAAAGTACATTAAATTTCATAAATTTTCATGAAAAATACATTAAATTTTATGTATACATGTACATAAATATTAGAAATGTAACCACGAGCTTCCTTTACATGTAAATGAAGCTGGTAATTATGAACGAAATTAAAAGTAATGAATGATTTGACTGAAAATTAAGTTACAGTAGTTACTTAAATATAATGAACGTGTATATTAAATTTCATAAATTTTCATGAAAAATACATTAAATTTTATGTACTGTACATAAATATACTTTTTAGTTACAAATACATTAAATTTAATGTAATGTCATGAAATTAAATTCAATTATGTAACTTAAAAGTTAATGAAATTTAAGAACATTTCTAACAGTGTACTTTTTAGTTACAAATACATTAAATTTAATGTAATGTCATGAAATTAAATTCAAATTAAATTCAATTATATAACTTAAAAGTTAATAAAATTTAAGAACATTTCTAACAGTGCATGACATTATCATAGATGAAGCCCATTGGATAAAGAATCAGGTCAAGCCTAAGTACGAGTTAACCAGAAAATAAAAAATCGGACCTGAAGAGTGAAAATTGAGTCAGTCTTGAAAAAAATAGTTCAATTTTCAATCTTTAATATCTTTTCTATCAATGCAGTTTCATTTTAATCTCTGTTCAACTAACTCTTCATTTTTTGGAATTAGAAAAAAATTGAAGAGATTAAAGTTAATCTACATAATAAGAACGGGCATAAGAGTGAGACTTTACTCTTCAGAGTAAGATTCACTGTAAAAGTTTTAGGGACTAACAAAGCATTTAATTCAAATTTGTCGAAGAACTATCATATAAATTACAATCTCGAATAATAACTGAAATTTTTTATTGCAAACCCCCATTCTGTATTCGCAAGATGAATTGACTTTAGCGGCGAATTGTTCAGCGATTCTCTGGGAGAACAGCAATGTTTTCGATAATGCCACGGCAAGTGGAAACAGCGAGCGGAACGAATGTAACCTCGAACTCTCTTCAAACCTACGGCGAATCGACTGAAGAAGCAGGTGTGTCGAAACGCATTACAGGAAATTCTACCACCAACGAAGATATAATTCGAATTAAAATAAAATATAAACTCACCCATACGATGCATAGCAGCGGAGTTGTATTATATTACGTCGATCTGTAAAATATAAATACATATAAATTATAAAGAGAGAGCGTGTAAAACAATTTATACTGAAAAAATTATTACGTTTTCCATCCCGAACTGACTATTACGTGCTACACAATCTGTGCTATATTCGTCTTTTTAAATACTTAAAAAAATTATACAATTTTCAAACAAATATTTTTCTTAACTATAATATTTTAATTAATTAGAGATAAGAAAAAATTTGATTTCTGACTCTCTAAATAATTTAAATAATTGTGCATTTCAAGTATTCCAAAATTATTTATATGTCTATAATTATTAAACATTATAAATATTTTATTTCAGCGTAAAATAATGCAAAATAAGTTTGTGATATATCTAGTAAACTAATCAATAATTTAAATAATATATTTAGGTAGATACTATATAATAAATTAGATAGATAACATATCCTAGTAAATTTACATAGAATTATTTAAACATTTGAGATTCAGCTTGACGGTCAAAGATTTTCTTTCGTCTCTTGTTATGTGCTAATCAACAATGTTTTATGAAATTATATACGTATTATATATATTAGGATAAAATTGTAATGCACAATGAAAAACCATTGTTGGAATAAAGATAAACAATTAATCTCACTGGTCATAAATAAATAATATAAATTACTTACACATGATTACTCCGCCGTTGCACGATGCCTCCTAGGCCGCCTTCTCTCAAGAATCCTTGATGTTACGCACACACATAGCAACAACACCTGCGGTGATACAGTTTAATTACATTACGCACGTACTAATCATTAGAATACGGTAATCGTTCGGCACTTTGTACACTTATAAATTACTTACACATGATTACTCCGCCGTTGCACGATGCCTCCTAGGCCGCCTTCTCTCAATCCTTGATGTTACGCACACACATAGCAACAACACCTGCGGTGATACACTTTAATTACATTACGCACGTACTAATCATTAGAATACGGTAATCGTTCGGCATTTTGTACACAAAAAAAATATAGTCAATTTTAATAAATATTTAGTTCAATACTGCCAACTAAACATTTACTTACAGTAAATAAATATTTGTTTAGTAAAAAAAATGATTGTTAAATCAAATTAACATTTCTTGTATATCAAATAAATATATCTTTATATTTAATAAATATTTAGTTGGCAGTATTCAACTAAATATTTATTAAAATTGACTATATTTTGTTAGTGTACGACATTCCCGGCGTCACATGCGCATTTTATCGTGTTACAGTGGAACTGTGCGACGAAATAAATTACACAAAGCCGCGATCTGCACATAAACTTACATTGAACAACGTCCGAATCACGATTTCTTCCACCATGTTCAAAATTAATTCTAAACGGCATTCTACAACCCGTTGCGAGCAACCGTTGCCAGTTGAAATGTTCGTCACGACAACCAATCAGAAGCATAAATAATATCATTAACGCTTCTAATTGATTGTCGCGTAACCGTTTCAACTGGCAACGGGTGTTTACAACGCATTGTAGAATGCCCTTAATCCCGCACAAACTTCGCTCGTGAAAGGCCCGATCGATGAGAACGGTCAACGTGATGCTACAAATTATGAGTGCCTTGAAGCATTCTTTTCTCCGACTGATCAATCAAACACTTCAAAGCATATGCAATGAGATTTTCATCGTATCCATGGCTATGTACATATCCGGCATTGATAAGGATTAGGTTAGGTTAGGTTTACCGCCCGCTTGTACGATCAATTTCGATCACATATCTCGCCACGGCAATCCAGCGAATAATATACATGTTAAAGTCTGAATTTACGCTAGGCGATTAAAAATTTCACGATACGGTGCTAATTATAACTAATTATAACTAACTCAACCCTTTCGTACCTGTCACGAACGCTGCTCGATCCGCTCGATCGAAGAGTTGATCCATGTATTACGCCGCGCCCCCCGCGACGTAGAATTGCGGGCGGGCCGAGTAGCGCCACTACGCCATTGCGAATAAGAGCGTGGTGACTTTTTGTAAAAACATAGCGCGCTGTAATACGCCGTATCATCGTTGTACCGGAAACAACCGTCGCACATTTAAAAGATGTGTAACGTGTTACGAATGTACAACTTCTTTTTCGTAGGACTATTTCGATGTACATTCGGCGTGAAATGTTATCATGTCGGTACACGATTGTATTGCTAGGGTTGCGTTTCGTTTCACGCATGATGCGAATGGTGCAATATTTATCCTTGTTTAATATTCGGTGAATAACGAGGGTAAATGATGCATCATGTGCATCATGCGTGAAACGGAACGCAGCCAAGAATTGTATCTATACTTTTTTACTTTTTGATGTAGTTTACGTATGTATGTCGAGTTTTGTCGCGCAATTTACAGGTATTATAATACATATTGATTATTAAATTTTATGATGTACAAGTAATTATTTGAATAGTACTGCAGGTGTTTGCTTTATATGAGATCAGTTACAGAAAAGTTAACACACACGCTGGGTATTATTTTGCAGATGAATATAAGATACACCCAGGCAGCACAGAATATTTATGATAAATATTTATTAATATTCATTTTTTGAAGTGTTGTATAGATATTTGATACATATTTTATACAAAGCTTTATTCGAAATATTATTAAAATATAGACTAAATATTTTATGCAATATTTATGATAAATAAGTAAATATTTCTAATAAGTATTTTTTATTTGGATTATAATGTTTCATTAAGTATTTTTATAGCATTTACTAAAACTATTCTAATAAGTATTTCATAATATTTATAATAAATATTTATGATCTGTGCAATCGAAAACCACAAAAATATTTACAAAATATTTAAAATAAATCTCATAAATATTTTGTAAATATTTTGTAAATATTTTGTAAATATTATGTGCTGTCTGGGCAGTGAGTGCAAAAAGTAGGTATTCGTGCAGATAAAAGTTTTTTAAAAAAAACTTTATTTTTAAAAAATAAATATTATCCAGAAAGAAATGAGTCATCGAATTGATGTCGAATCGATATGGATACGATGATTTTAACACTAATTCGACGTCGATTCGATGTTTAATTGACGATCGTTTCTTGTTGGGTAATTAACAATTTATTCATAAAAAATACAATAGACTGTGTGTTTCTTAAAATTATATATACCAAAAAGATGTTTATTAATTATAGAAAATGTACCATCTGAAAAATAAGCGAAAATTAAAAATTCTATTGTTTGGGTCCTCAAAAAGTATTCGTACAGTTGAAAAATTTAGCTTCTAAATTCAGGAATACATGCAAAGCTCGTTTGCTTATGTTAGAACAGAATATATTCATTGTATAAAATTGCTAATTAATGTTTATCTTTTACAAATAAGATTTTTTTTATAAAAAAATTCCTTGTACGAATACTTTTTGCTCTCTTTATTTTGCTTGTATATACTTATAATGAGTTTGGGTCCTCAAAAAGTATTCATACAGAAAAATTTTTTTTTAATAAATTAATTTGCAATTTATTAATAAAAAACGAATTAAATAGGTTGTCTATTTCTCAAAATTATTTAATCTTATTAAAAAGCTGCGTAATGTAATTAAAATATATTATCCTAAAAATAATTTAAAATAAAAAATGATAATTTAGATCCACAATTTTTATAATCAAGACCTTTTTTTATAAAAATTTCCCCTCTATGAATATGTTTTTTATTCACTGTATACGTATTATTTAAAAAAATCTTATTGTAATTTTGTAATTTACATCGGAAATGCTTTTAATAAAAAAGTTTTTGTTTAAAGCTTCATACAATTTTAAATTACGATTACTTTTGTAACGTTTATTTAGCGTAAGGAGAATACATTTTGAAAACGAAAACAATTTTTATCACAGTTCTCGATTGCTTGTTATTATAATTCCGTAATCTTAATCAGTGCTCTGTTATTATGTTGAAGTTGCAACCAGGGTAGAACAATACGTGAGAGGATTACATTTTCAATACTTTCTCCTGATCTATCTATTTTCATATGCGTACCATATTTTTTAGATTTACTTATTTAATAAATAAAAATGTTCACAAATAGAGGAAAAAAATAAAGATATACATTATTGGATTTGCATTGCTCGATGAGTGATCACTGTTGCAACAACGTAAAAGATACATAAAACATGTTCGCGCATCGATCAACATTTCCGAGAGAG
Source organism: Trachymyrmex cornetzi (assembly GCF_001594075.2). Lineage (NCBI taxonomy): Eukaryota > Metazoa > Arthropoda > Insecta > Hymenoptera > Formicidae > Trachymyrmex > Trachymyrmex cornetzi. The sequence continues at coordinate 132,524 of NW_017296814.1, read as the reverse complement.
AGCCGCTTACTTCCCCGGTGAAATTCAATTGGAAATTGCAAATGAATCTGATCTCCGTTTGCTTCACGGCAGGGCATTAGTCACCCTCTTCCGTTTCTCTGGTTCTTCGTGAAGAAACGGTGACTATCGTACTTACGTACAGCCGAACGTTCGCAGCCAGGTGCGTACGAAGTCGGCAAGCGAGTGCACAGCGGCCAATCGTTTATGTACGGTGGCTTCTTTTCCGACGATAAAATTGCGGCAAGTGTCCGCTCTCGCGGCTTGTGTGGGCCGCGGCCGTATATTCATCGCGGCACTCACGCCGACTGCCATTAAGCGCGCAGCCCGATACGCATTTATATGATGCGTCTGCATACACGCCGACGCACATCGCACAATGCTGCACAATGCTGTCTAAGAGAAGAAATTTATACATTAATTTTGAGAAAAATTTACCACAATCACCAAATATATCCACTCTACAAAGTAGCGCTGTCTATAAAATTCTCACCGAATTAACATCCATAATAGTGTTAATATAAACATCAGAAGTAAAATATTGACACACTGAGAGAAAAATGTTTTGGTATTTGTAACTATAATTACATATCTCTATAATTATGATTATTACTGCTATAATAATAATAATAACAGTAACTATGTATATAGTTCTAGCAACAAATGTATATAGGCAACCTAAAATGACTATATAATTATAGTTGTTATAACCATAAAATAGTTGAAATTATCATAAAAATGATTCAAGTGACTATAATTTTATAGTTATATTTTGGGACAACCGTAAAAAATATGATAATTTCATTTTTATGGTAATTTCAACTATTTTATGGTTATAACAACTATAATTATATAGTCATTTTAGGTTACCAACTATATACATTTGTTGCTAGAACTATATACATAGTTACTGTTATTATCATTATAGCAGTAATAATCATAATTATAGTGATACGTAATTATAGTTACAAATACCAAACATTTTTCTCTCAGTGCACCAACACAGTGAAAATTATTATTAATTATTAATTAGATTTATTATTAAAATTATTTATTATTAATCAGATTAATTTCTCTATAACACAGAGTTGCACAGAAGCTGTAGCAACACTGCTGCAACATTGCATGTTGCAGCAATATTGCAGAGATTTTGCAGCGATATTGCTGCAAATTTTGTATGGGTTATTAATTATTAATTATTAATTAGACGTTGCATGGGTATTAAACTCCATATCAATATCTTTAAAGCGTGATAAAGTATATTTTAAAATATAAATCATAATTAAATAAGAGCCAATACTGAATGATAGTGTGTACATTAATTTATTCAATACTACATTAATAATCTATAAATTGTTTCGATCCATTAGAGTCCAGTTTAGTGTACGAGTATGCAATTATAGACAATAGGCGTAAAAGTTTCTTCACACGATTGACAACGATTGGTAATTAACAGGTCCTAAAACATTGTGTCATATAATACAATAAATGTAACTTTAAATAATGTAATTTTAGATGGCGGATGTGGTATATGAACACGAATACACCGTGAACGCAGTTACTTTAACGTAGTAATGCGAACGCGTGACATTGTACTGGTTCTTTACCGATGATGAAATTGGGCGTGCGGAACTCTGGTGCAAAGGCAAAGAGACACGATTTAACTCGACATTCGAGGAAGACACGACGACGGCCCTCGTTCCACATTCGGCGAACGTACCAACCCCAAATTACCCTATTCTGTCAGTAGCAGTCTGCTTACACTCTCTGATTCCGTAAGGCGCTCGAAGTTGCGCGTCGCTTGAAACGCTCGTGTGCGACAACTGGAACCGTATTTTTCAATTTTGTAAGATTTCACAGTGCGACATGATGTATACAGTTCAATTTACTTCAAGACAACAATCTTTTACAACACTGATAGAATCAATCATTTTTTATGTAGGATAATACACGGAAACGATTTTGCTGACATATCTAAAAATTTAACTGAATACAGACATCTAAAAATAATTCTTTTTATCAAAATAATTATAATAGAACGCTATATAGAACGATCAAGCATGAACAATATTGCAAAAAGTTTTGATATTCTAGCATTCAGTTTGTGTTCCTAATAATAATTATTTCAACAATCTTCAGAAAATGATTTTAAAATCTGCATCTAGCTACATTTTTAAATCGTTCTTTCCATTTGCTATTTAAAAATATCATAATTATTCATTCCATTTATTAATCAAGATAACGTATTAAAAAAATATATATTTTTTAAACTTGATTTCTCTTCGTCCAATTTTTATAAATTCTACTTTTATTATCTCGTTTCCTCCTTTTCTACCTTTTATTGACACTAAAACTATCAAACGATATCTTTATTGACCGTTTTTATCATTTAGATTAACATTATGTATATTTTATAAAAGATAAAATTCGGAAATTTTTTAATTTTTCAAAATGTTGTAATCATGTTCTTTATATTGATAAAATATTTCCTCACTTTCTTTTTAAAATAATTTACTTGCCTGATACTTTTAATGAGTACCTATCCTAAGAAACGCTGGTAATTCTAGCGTTAAAATGTAACGTCGAGTTCTTTTAATTTTGTCAACTTTGCGATGTGAAAACGCGAGGTGGCGATGATAATAGCCGGTATCAGGGGCGAAATCAAGGCGCGAAAAAAGTAGGCGACCGTTTGTAGCGCGAAAAGGAGCAGCAATAAGCTTGTAATTTCCCAGCGATTACCCACGACTTATGTGTCAGGTAACGACGCGGCCAGGTGAATACACTCCGTATTATACGCGCGTGCTTACCTGTCTCTCGTAGGAAGCTGCCAACTGATTTCGCCGGGCGATATATATGCATAGATTCACGACATCCGTACGTACGTACACGCATACGCGTATATACGCGAACGATGCGAGAATTTCTCAGAATGCTCGCTCGCATGCAAACGCACCTCGTCCCCACCTTCTTTCTTTAGTCAACCTTATACCGCTTAATCAAAAGAACTGACCTCACTACAGAAGCATGGCAATATGACGCGCATACAAAGTATTTCGATGGGACGTTATATTATGACATTTAGAAAATCTAACTGTCTCCTCTTTCATTTGTTATTTCAATCTGTCTTAGCATAATTACAACATTTTGAAGAATTAAAACATTTCGGAATTCTATATCCTTTATTATAATAAATGTAATGTTAATTTAAATAATAAAAGACGGTCAATAATAATCGCTTGATACTTTTGATGTCAATAAAAGATACAAAAGGAGGAAACGAGATAAATGATGCACTGAGAAAAAGAGTGTTTTGTATCTTTTACTATAATTACACGATAAATTAATTATAGTTAAAAGCTCCACTTTTATATTTTTATTTTCTATATTATAATATATAATAATAATTATACTATTTATAGTTTTATGTACTAAAAAAAATATATATATAGTTAACCTTGAAAATTACTATAATTTCTAAAATTAAATTAGAGCTCTTAATCATAATTATTTCACCATGTAATTACAGTCATAAATACAGGACACTTTTCTCAGAGTGGTTCTGTGTAAAATAATGATTCCGACTTTAATTTAAAGAAACGCGCGAAGAATTTTAAGTAATTTTTAAGTAATTTTTTTAAGCACGGATAATTAAAAATTACAAGAACAAATAATCAACTGATTTGTTGTACATATATTTGCTCATTAAAAATTTACTTGGAAATGGCGGGGTCTGTACTCTCAACGATAAGAAGTCACGATTCCTACCTGAACCTCATTACCGTTTATACTACGAAGGATGTAAAATTCGCGCTTAATTATTTAAATAAATGTACGCCGGACGAGGGACGAAATGGTAACACGCAATTCCGAGCGAGTAACTCTTTGTGTACTCACCATACCGCGCAGCTTATTAACATTGCTCATGATCCTACCGATAGCAAGAATGTTTTCTTGGAAACCACTTCCCTCCTTTCGAATTTTCTCAATTATAACGCACGTACGTACGTACGTATCCGTGCAGACATGAAGTGAAGAAATTACTTGGGAGGCTAGGAATTATTCTTATTAGAAGAAGCAACATCGGGATACTCGCCAAGTTCGCAGGTTCACACGAATTGCTGAAAATCAGGTTCCAACTTCGTAGCGTTCTTCGTCAAATGGTATTCCTTCGCTCTCAAAAAGCCATTATTTTTATTCCGCAGGTGAGGATGGGAGGATAAAATCTTGCATAACGCATGAAGAAGTGAATTAATTAAAGTTCTTAATTTTCTTCACAGAAAAAAATAATTTTTCTATAAACACAAAGTGTTTGCAAAATTTAATTGTCAAATTTGTTTGCTGTTTATAGCAAACAAATCTGTGCACTTGACAAATATCTTGCATTTGTTGCAAATAATTTTTGTAGTAAGTACAACAAAAAAATTATTATTTGTTGTAGCTGTAAATAATTTGCGATCTCTATAATTGCAAGTGAAATTTGCACAGGATTAGCGTTCGTAACCAATTTTTTTCTCTCGCATTTCTTTCCATGAAATAAAAAACTCTGATTGATTTTCTTATGCCTTACGCATTATGCGTTGTGCAAAGGTCTATGTTTCTTCCTTTAGACATTAATGACCTGTTACAATTCGCGTCTGCATGAAAGTTTTCAGGAACAACGGAATTTCATTTCATGTTCACGGTGAACGCATCTTGACGCATTAATGTTTCGATTGCTCTAGATGCGGTTGGGGTGCGTGTACGTGCCCTGCACTCGCTGGATACCCCGATAAATGTCTCTCGGACGATCAATATGCGTAATAAGCCACGGTGCCGATATACAAATGCCACCCAGTATGCCTGCGATGCAAATAAAAGCTGAAAGCCGTTTCCTAATGCGTTCACGTGGCATTCCAAGCACGGATATATCGGACCGTAGCAATCGGTAGTGGTATTTATCCTAAGCAGGAACGAACGTTGGCGTACGACGCAATACATTGCGCATTAGGCTAATCGTGTCGTAATCGTGTTAATTCGGTTGAAACTCTTGTGCATTTATTAAACGTATAGCGAATTCGATTGGAGGCACTGGTACACGTTAAAGCCGTCATACACAAATGCATATTTGATACAAATGTATATTAAACCTCAAATCCTCGATACTTTATTGTGCCGTTCCGTAAAACATGTATTGGACATTTTATCATTCAATTCAAGATATTTGCATATCAGTTTTATATTAAAATTAGATACAACGACTTTAATATGTACCAGTGCGCGTAATGGGTCCAATCAAATTCGTTATCAGATAGATTAATTATTAAGGGGAGGTAACACATTGGTGTACGTCACACCCAACTCAATTCGATTGCTTACAACTTTCATAAAAATTAGTATACCATAAAAAATTATTTTTTATGGTTGAAACATTGGACATTAAAGAACATAACGGTATATTCACAAGCAAATGTCAAGCAATTTCATTAATAAAAAATTATAAGCAATGAGAAAAACATTGGAAAAGCATTGGAAAAAAATAGTTTCCCAAAAAAGTATTTAAAGATTAAGAAATAAGTCTCGAATCTTTCCTCCAATTTTTAATCTATAATTTTTTTTTAATTTTAACTGGTAATTTTTTAATTTTGATTGTAGCTATATATTCAACTCAAAATTTCGTTAAGTTCTTCCCAAAAGTATCTAATAAGTATATAAACAATATCATTTATTTAATAACTCAGATATCTGATTCATCAATAAACAAAAAGGTTATTAAATAATGACGAAGAAATAGATTCTGAAACGAACTAAGGTAATTGTAACGTTTACAAAGAAATTGTATTCTCATGCACGCACTTCTATCATTTTAATTATAAGTCATTGAAGTATCTCGATTTGCAAAATCAAGACGTATTAATGTAGGAAAATATAAATTAATGTTCGACTTCCTTGAAGCGTTAAATATGAGTATTATACGAAGAAGAAGCTCGTATCATTTAACCGAGCATTAAATTCATGAGATCGAGATGTTGATTTACGGAACGTAATCAACAAACAAACCACAGAATCGGAAGTAAACAATATAGATATGTACAATTATGTTAATTATAACGATTATAGCAATTATCTATTTTTTTCACACCGTCATTATCTACATGAAAATCAACTGGCAACCTTCCATGCGGAAACTCAATGTAAGTACCTGAAACAACTAATGCAATTATTTATTGTTAGATGAAATGTTGTGTGCCGGAGAATGCATATTTGAAGAGAAATACCTGCACAAAATCGCTCTTAAAACACGCATATCTTCTTTTTAAAGCTTTTTATTACGGTTCTCTATTTGTAATTTTTCTTAACGTCTCTAGCTTTTAAATAAAAATAGTAAAAAAGAACAACAAAGTAAGACAACGAGTGTAAGTATAGGCACTAATAATTTGCAAATATTTTTACTTACAACAATTATATAAAAATCACGGAAGGATTCTCTACGATAAAGAAATTCCTGAAGTTCGGTCGGAGTTACGATCGCGCACATCAAAATGCACGTACATGCGCATAATATAAAGAAGCGCGAGGGCTTTCGCACGTCAATAGCGCACGTAAATAAAAACCAATTTATTTATTTATTCCGGCTCACGTCTATGAATAGATTCCGTCGCGGAACGAGGGAAGAAACTCCGGTCGCGCGGAGCACTCTCGTTTTCTTCCTTTTTTTTTCCGGGGCTTTCCCTGCTTGGGAAGATCTCACCGATTCTATTCTCCTTCTCCTTTTATATTCCAGATATATTTTTATTTGATTTATATCTAATATATGCAGTTTTAACTCGTCATGCACACGTCATTAGCAATATGGCTTATTTAGTGGAATGTATAACAGTTATCGCAATTAAATATATATGTGTTGAGTTAAATTCGCATGTAGCATGATAATTGGTGGAATTCTCTTGCACACAGAAAATAATAAGATAATAGCTGGCTGCTTTTCGATGTCGTTAACACGTAACATGTCCGTTACTTAGAATCTTGTTACGGTTAACGCTTTATTTTTTGCAATCTTAACTATTTCCTGAAGTAAAATACCATCGTAGAGAATGCGATTTATTTGATAAATATATTAAGTCGATATTAAATATTCCTCAGATCGATAAAGTTGTTACTTCCGGCACTTCCTATTAACGCCAGAAATACATCGATTACCTTAGCGAGAGGTCGATTGCACCGGTCGTGCACGAAGGCATGAACGATCGTTTGGCCATCGATCGCGCCCAGCAGGTGATGATCACTACGACTTTCAACGAATTACGTCTTGAATGCGTAATAATATATTCGCGCACGGCACGCAGCGAGAGAGTTCATTTCCATTCAGGCACCACGACGACATTTAAACGGATTTGCATGCACAACGTTCGGTTTCGACGATGACTGAAATAAACGCGCCTCATTCCCGACAAACGAGTCGATAGCAATGTTCTTTGTCATTTCGTAATACACTCGTGGTTAAGGAAATATTTTAGTATGTCTCGATATTATTATTTTCGTACACCGTATTTGGTTTAAAGAAAATTAAAGTTAATTTCTTTACTGGACAGAAAAGCAATTATAGTGATGCTGAAAGAGTTGTTTTTTAAAGAATACATTGAAATAATGATGATTTGATAATCGCAACAAAATTGTCTACATTTGAAAATTTTTGTAAATATTAATATCGAGATTGTGTTGTTTGTTGACTTAACTATAATTAATCAGGGTTGGGTAAATTAATTTTTTCTTTTAACTAAGTTAAAGTTAACAACCTTGAAAATTTAACTTAGTTAAGATACAAGTTAATGTATAATGAAATTAATTGAATTAAAAGTTAAGTT
>NW_017296814.1:90009-124152 GCF_001594075.2 Trachymyrmex cornetzi | reverse complement strand
TTCAACCTACCAAAAACTAGATACATTAAAATATACGGTTTTTGCTAGATTGAAATCAATATATAATGTAAATAATATATACAAACAAAACTTTTAAATAAAATATAGAGTATGTACTAAAGGAAGTATATGTTTGAGTCTGAGACTTAACTTCAAAAAATTTAAATAAAAAGTTAATAGTTATCGGTAAAAAATGTAACTAAATAAAAAAAGTTAAAAAGTTAAGAATCTAAAATGTAACTAAGTTAAGTTAAAATTATTTAATTTTTCAACTTTTTAACTTAATTTTTAGCTTTTTAACTTGGCACTATCCAACCCTGTAATAGATTATACATTTTGACAAGAGAATAAATATAATTCAATTCGATTTTACATATATTGACCAGAACGAACATACATTTATTTAATTTACTTATAACTGTTATACTTTTGTGACTTTTTACTTATTGTGGCTTGCAAGATCTTTTAACATTTCAGCAGGATTTATAACCAGTAATGATTTTTAGTAATGATATAATTTTTATATTTTAAACCATCGTTCGATTCGTGTTAAGCATCATTCAAAATTATTTGTTTTTGCCTAACATTGAAAATGGCCTAATAGAGATCGAAATATCTATTTCATTGTTTATTACAATCATCACATAAATTTTAGCAATAAACATTCAGCTCGTGTAACTCATTATTTTCAAATCAATGAAATAATGAAACTTACCAAGGAAAGATTTTTTTAATAGAATCCCACTCTCTAACGAATAATAAAATTTATGAACATATGAATAATTGTTGCGTAAACCATTTCTAATCGTGCAATTATAGATTACACGTCGAGATAGCTTTTTATTATACCGTTTAACTACGTAAGACAAATGGCACAAACGTGTGATCTTTTTTATTTAGTCGCACCATGTGCGTCGCGATAATGTCGTAAACTTTCACTGCCAATTTCATTGTCTGGCAATACTTCCTATGGTGTTCCGCCTCGCAAAGTAAATAGGCGAAAGGTGGTGGGGAAACGCGCGTTTTACTGTCTTACCTACAATTTGCATAACTATGCAAATGACGTGGCGGCAATTAGGCTACAAGGTTCGCCGGGCCTACTTTTTCTTTGTTCAAGGTCTTCCTTGAATCATCCTGCGAAATATCGTACAGAAAACAGCATAAAATACTAATCACTTCAAGTAACGAGAATTTTACATTTTACAGTAACGAAAGTATTGTATAAACTATATAAAATTATTTTATAAATACGTGAGTTAAACAAATTCTGTGAAATTATAAGATAGCACGATTTTATAACACAATTCCTTATTTTATTTGTCAAACAATATAAAAAATTGTATTTATATATTTCACATAATTTGCGTATTTTTGGATACAAAGTAAAAATATGAAAAAGATGAAAAAAAAGGACGAAGAAGACATTTGGGACAGGCAGAGGCGATACCAGTGTCGGAAATATCCACGAATAAAAATATATAATAAACTGAGCTGTATCAAAAAGCAGGATAAAGCCAGCTTCTAGAGATTATAATTAATTGAGACGTGGGTTTCTTTCTTCTACGTCTCACACACACTCTTTCTATCTTTCTCTCCCTTCCCTTCCTCTTTCACTCGTCCGTTCATTTTACTATTGTTTGTAAAAAATAAGTTTTCTACGTATAAAAATAATTTTAATATGATTTAAACATTGATTTTTTTCGTTAGTATTTTATAAAGTCATTTTCGTAAAGGCATCAAAGAATCACATGCCTTAAATAGACACATCAAGTAAAAATAAAAAGAAATATGTGATATAACAATAAATATAATACATTAATTGCTTTTTAATTTAATATGTGATATTACTGCTTTAATTCTGTTTGAATTACATTTCAAAACTGAAAATTGAATTTAACACATAATTTGTAGAATTGAATATACAGTGAGTGCAAAAAGTATTCGCGCCGTACAGAGAAAATATTTTTTAAAAAACTTTATTTAAAAAAAATAAATATTATCCAGCGAGAAATGAGTCATCGAATTGATGTCGAATCGATATAAATTCAATTATTTTAACACTAATTTGACGTCGATTCGACGTTTAATTAACGATCATTTCTTGTTGGATAATTAACCCTTACCGTACCATTTACAATTTGGTGCCTCATCCATACCATCAAGGGTCACTAGAATCTCTTCGTTTTTTTCACCTCTTTAAAATAATTTTAAAAATCTCTAAAAATTCACCAACATACTTTCAACTTTCTAGAATAAATATTGACTCTTTATTTTGGAAAATAAATAAAATGTAGTATATAATTTATATAATTACCGAAAGACTCAAAGAAACTTGCACGAACAGGAATCGCTCGGTCACTAGTTACCCATATTAGTACAGTAAGGATTAACAATTTATTCATAAAGAATAAAATAGACTATGTTTCTTAAAATTATATGTACCAAAATGATGTGTATTAATTATACAAAATATATCATTGTATATGATATATACAAAATGTATTAATATATATAAGCGAAAATTGAAAATTGTATTGTTTGAATGCTCAAAAAGTATTCGTACAGACGAGAAATTTAGCTTCTAAAATCAGGAATACATGCCAAGCTCGTTTGTTTAATTAGAACAGAATGTATTCATTGTATAAAATTGCTAATTAACGTTTATTTTCTACAAATAATTTTTTTTGTAACAAATTTTCTTATACGAATACTTTTTCCTCTCACTGTATGTATATAAAATACCGAATTATTTAAGCACTAAAAATCCAATTTGACCATTTAAGATTTTTATTTCTTACTTGTTGTGTATTCACATTACAATTTTAAAAGACACTTTGTGTAATACCGAATAAATATTAATTTATTTAATTTATTTTTACACGATTACGTTCAATTAAAGCAAAAGTACTTTTTATAGATTAAATAAACATAATTAGATTTACATACACGACATAATAATTTATTGTAACCATTTAATGTAATCGTGGGACAGAATCCTCGAAATCATTATAAAATTTATATAAAATCTCTATGTATAATCCGATAATCACATATACAACCACGAGAAATTATTGTATAACATTAAATAAAATCGTATATTTTACCAATTTACTTCATAGTAGTGAAAAAAATTATTTCTAATCAGATGAAATCATGTAATCAATATTTTAGCTAGTGGTTACCCCCTTGTAATTTATTCATTAACTTATATTCATTAGAAAAGTGATCGAATATTCAAACATCGAATTTGATTTCAATTATATTTGATATGCGATATAATAATTTATTCATTACAAATTAGAAAAACAAGAAGCAGACCATTAATCAAGCAGTACATTTTTATTACAAAACTAGTCACGATATCGCGCGAAATAGGTATTACGAATAATTTTTTTCACTAGTACATATCAAATCATTTGGTAAAATATACGAATTTATTTAAAATATTATAGGATAATTTATTGTGCTTGCATATTTAATAATTATCGGATTATACATAGAGATTATTTCATACGAATTTATAATGATTTCGAGGATTCTATTCCACGATTACATTAAGTGATTACCCCCTCGCAAAACACTCCTATAAGAGAAACGTTACACGTTATAATAAAACGTATTTCTTGGAACCGCGCGACGGTTTTTTTGTTTTCGAAACAACTACGGCGCGGCGTACAGGGGACTACCGAGCGCTATGTTTACGAAGGGTCGCCTCGCTGGCTCGCTACGTCATCGTCGTCATCCTACGTCATTCGCCCGGCGAGACTCGAGCAGTTAGGCAGCGGCGCGAGCCGCTCCGTGTGTGTCGCATTTACCTTCGAGCCGCGATCGTAACAGATACTGCGGAACGCCGAACGCGATTATCCTGTATGATTACTGCAATTAGCGTTTATCTACCTGCTCGGTTGATTCAATCTCGCTACGACTATTTGTCGAAAAAGGTATTTCGCGCGATTTATCCATTTACAATAAACCTCGAAGCGGTAGGGAATAAGATTACAAAAGTTACTTGCAATTAGTTATTTTGTCGCGAAAGTACAAGTCGTAGTTACTTCTATATAAAGCTTGATTTAATTATTCATTAATAATACGCGAATATTTCGCAGGATCGTTGCATTTATGTCCAATTTCTTCACCTCTAGATAACTTTATCCAAGAGATATCTCTCAGAATACAATGGAAATATCTCCTGGAAATTGGGCATTAGAATATATTACGTGTGTATTTATGAATATTGTATTTTTTCGAACGATTCATCGTGTTTTAATAAACTATCCAATTCACCCTCGTTTATATTTTATCAGGATTGATTGTATTTAGTAGAAAAAACGGAGCTTTGCTGTAAAATTCTTTAATATGCATGATTGCGCCCTTAATTCCTCACTGGATTAAACGTTTAAACCAATCATATTAAAGAATCTTACGACAGTTACAAAGCTGCCTTTTTTTTTTACTGTACGCAGCCGTTGAAATAATACTCGAAAAATATAAAATTCGACGGTTGGCAACAATTAGTACGCCGTGCGTTTCGGGCGGATCAACGCAACGAGTCGAGTAATGTCCGTTGTCGAGTATAAAAAGATGTAATAGAATTATAATTAACGCTATATTTCGATGTTTTCCAGTCGCGTGACGTAAATTCAACGTATATCAGTTATTTACGAGAATCTACAAGTAGCGAAAAATGTTCGATCGAAACTGATCGTGCGAGCGGTCGATAAACCTAATTTCTGGCCGTTACGTAATCAATCGACGTTGCCCGGCACAACGAAGTGAAGTTGGCGCGGATTGACAATCGCAGCGTTCAAGATTCGTCCGTTAGTCGAGTGCCCTTCCGCTTAACGTTCGCAACGCTTTCGTGTGCATATCATTTCGCGTTCTTGTTTAACACTTGACGACAATGAGGACGAAATGATGTTCGCGAGCTTTGTGAATACCAAGTGGAATGCATCCTGAGTTACGAATTGACGCGAGTGTCGGTAAATCGCGACTTGTGCGTGTGATTTGATTGACTTCCATCGTAATTTGAAAAAATGCGCATCGCGTCCGACTAACATCGGGAGTGCCGTACGATTATCGTGTTCGATTTTGATTATTATAGTCGTGTACGGTAATTAATCATATATTATCGCGAGTGCTCTGTGTGTGTGTGTGTGTGTGTGGGGTGCGATTTGATTGACTTCCATCGTAATTCGACAAAATGCGCATCGCGACTAAGGGCCATTTTCACCAAGCTCAGTTAACTTAACCAGCCTAGTAATTACAATGAAATAGAAAGAGATAGAAATAGTTTTATCTCTTTCTGTTTCATTACAGTTACTAGGCTGGTTAAGTAAACCGACGATGGTGAAAGTGGCCCTATCGGGAGTGCCGTGCGATTATCGTGTTCGATTTTGATTATTAGTCGTGTACGGTAATTAATCATATATTATCGCGAGTGTTCTGTTGAGGGGGGAGGGGGTGTGTATGTGTGTGCATCGAGGAATATAACCTAACCTGAGAGGAGGAGGAGGCCTGGGGAGGCATCCGGCAACGGCGGAGCAACCAAGGTGTAAGTAATTTATTATTTATTTATGACTAGTAGACTTATGCCCAATTTCTTCACTTCCAAATAAGTTGCGGATCATCTTATCCAGGAGATATTTCTCCATTGTATTCTGAGAGATATCTCTTGGATAAAGTTATCTAGAGGTGAAGAAATTAGGCACTAATCCCAGCGACAGGTTCAGTGTGGTGTGCGTTTCAATTTAATACGCAATATAATTTACATGAAACATTATCTTAGCTTTAATAGATACTTTATGAGTTTTATTTTATGATGAAATGTTTAATAAAATATTTATAATGTTTAATATTTGTAAACATGTAAATAATTTTGGAATGCTTGAAATGCACAATTATTTAAACTATTTAGAGAGTCAGAAATTAAATTTTCGCTTATCTCTAATTAACTAAAAGATTATCATAGTTGAGAAAAATATTTTTTTGGAAATTGTATAATTTTTTTTATTAAGTATTCACATGAAAAAGACAAATATATAGCACAGATTGTGTAGCACATAATAGTCAGTTCGAGATGGAAAACGTAATTTTTTCAATATATAATAAATTATTTTATGTATTACTATCATTTATATGTATTTATATTTTACAGATCGACGTAGTATAATACAAATCCGCTGCTGCGCATCGTATCGGTGAGTTTATATTTTATTTTAATTTGAATTATATCTTCGTTGATGATGGAATATCTCGTAACGCGTTTCGATACAGCCAGCCGCTTCTTCAGTTGATTCGTTGTAGATTTGCGGAAGAACTTCGAGGTTGCATTCGTTTCAATTTCTATTTCCATTTGCCGTCACATAATCACAAACATTGCTATTCTTCCCAAGAATCTCTCTTCAATTCTATCCGTAATAATAATTCACCGCGAAAGACAAGTCATCTTGCAAATACATACAAATATTAAATAAAAATTTTATTTATATAGTCACATTTCATTTTAAGTAATGTTCTTTTAAACAATTCTTTTAAAAAAGTAATTACCTTTTAAAATAGATATAAATGCTTTGTTATTAGGAAATTAACAATCTAACTAATGACACAATTAAATTTTCGCAATAATTCGCTTGTTATATCAATGAATGCTTATACAACTTTCATATATTATGTATTTTTTAATATAATCTTACGTAACACGAGTGGTGGATGTATTTAGCAAATTCTCATAATTTAAACAAATGACTCAGCTAAGAATAACTTATTGCGACGTAGCACATCGCCATTCATTTTTTTATTCTGTCGAATTTAAAAAATTAAATTCGAAAGGGTCGATTTTTGCCTAAAAAGGTGAAAATAAAAAAATAGCGGTTTTTTTATAAATTTTTACTTTCTGGATACGACAAAATTATTAAAAGTTTGTAGCAGGGAAAAAAGCTTGTTTGAGGATCACTTTGAAAATTAAACAAGAATATTAAAATTTGAATAAATACGAAACCCTCAATTAATTGACTCGGATGAATAAAAATGAAAAGGTTTGAAGCCAATCGAGTCCAATACCAATTGATATTGTGTATAAAATCTTTAATGTGATATACGTTTCGATCCGTGGATCCTTATCAATAGCCTATTGTCGTTATAAATATATCATTATTCTTCCTGGAACACTACATAGTAGGTATATGTTTTATGACCGCATTACATTAAGTCTTATTACTAATTCTATATATGTAAATGAATATAAACTCAAAGCGCAAATTTACAAAATAAACAATGTCCATATGTATAGTAAAGATAATTAAAGAGTAACCAAGAAATTCATAAAATTGTCTACGAAATGTACAAAACCTTCACTCAATAATAATAACTTATAATAAACGTGATACTTCATAAATTACAAATATGTTAGCATTTTTTGTGTGTTATCAGTCAATTCACATTTTATACAAATAAAAATAAAAAATTTCTTTAAAATATGTTAAAACTTACATGACATATTCTTGGAAAGCATAGAAAGAACAGTACTGTTCATGTCGACAATCGAGAGTGCCTCTCTGTTAGTTATAACTTACTTACTATAAGTTATTACTATTGAGTGAAGGTTTTGTACATTTCGTAGACAATTTTATGAATTTCTTGGTTACTCTTTAATTATCTTTACTATACATATGGACATTGTTTATTTTGTAAATTTGCGCTTTGAGTTTATATTCATTTACATATATAGAATTAGTAATAAGACTTAATGTAATGCGGTCATAAAACATATACCTACTATGTAGTGTTCCAGGAAGAATAATGATATATTTATAACGACAATAAGCTATCGATAAGGATCCAATCCACGGATCGAAACGTATAGCCTATCACATTAAAGATTTTATACACAATATCAACTGGTGTTGGGCTCGATTGGCTTCAAACCTTTTCATTTTAAATAAATACGTCATCTTCAAAATTTTAATAATTTTATTGTATTCGGGAGATTAAAATCGACAAAAAAAAACACTATTTCTTTTCTTACATCCTTTTGGGCTTTAAAGATTTTATACACAATATCAACTGGTGTTGGACTCGATTGGCTTCAAACCTTTTCATTTTAAATAAATACGTCATCTTCAAAATTTTAATCATTTTATTGTATTCGGGAGGTTAAAATCGACAAAAAAAAACACTATTTCTTTCCTTACATCCTTTTGGGTAAAAATCTACCTCTTTTTTAACACCTTCCTTTGCTCTGGTGTCAATTACATGATCGTTTTTCTTTGTCGTGCCGATCTGAAGAGATTGAAATAAGATAGAGTGTAGACACACACACTTAAAACTGTTGAGGAAGAGAGGGATAGAAATAAGATAGAGTGTAGACACACACACATAAAACTGTTGAGAAAAAGAGTAGGAGAAAGGCTAATATATTCTCATAATACCCATAAACTTCCTAGATGAGAGCGCCTTTCGCGGCGCCGAATCTCTATTATTAAATGCATATCAATCAGCTGTATGAAGGGAGCAGGGAAAGAACTGGATGCTTTGATGCGCTTCTAAATGCGTCCCGCTTGATTTATCGACCGCTTCCTCTGATTTTGAACATTCGACCTTGGACACCAAAGTCGTTCCATTAATTCGCGGATAATGAAGATCAAACACTTTTGAAATAGTGGCCCCGATGATGCGCGAATTTGATCGAGTTCTTAAACGATAAACTTGATGCTTCATGAGTTTTGGAAATGGTACTTTTATGATCATTCGTAACATGAGAAATTGTCGATTACTTTAATCACGAGATCGAATATTAAATTCTTTCTGAATAACATTTGCAATCACTCAATCGGTTCATTGTCATCACAATATCTTACACGTAGATCTTGTCACGAAAAGTCGGCTGCGTCGTAATAGACGATCATCGTTTGCATGAGCAATGCGATGATTAAGCAGGACGGCGTTTATTACGTTTTTCTTGGCGCTCACGTCATCATTCATTTACGGTTTTTTTTTTAAACGATTTCGGTGCCAGGATGTGCCGCTCATTAAAAGTTATGAATGCATGGATCTTTTACATTTCCGCGATACGCTGACTTTCCGTTGCGTATAATAATTAATGAGAATAGCAAATGTAAATATTAATATGCGAATGCATATATTAGAACTGTGCAGTGTAAAATAGATAGACTACGCGAATCGATTTTCCAATTTCCCTTCCACGCTACCTACATCTTCAACCGGATGATACGGTGCTTAGGATGGAAC
The DNA here is from genome assembly GCF_001594075.2 of Trachymyrmex cornetzi. Lineage (NCBI taxonomy): Eukaryota > Metazoa > Arthropoda > Insecta > Hymenoptera > Formicidae > Trachymyrmex > Trachymyrmex cornetzi. The sequence continues at coordinate 114,906 of NW_017296814.1, read as the reverse complement.
GTTCAACGCGGTACGAATATGTTATCGTGGGGATAATTATAGTCGGTATAGGTAGAACCGCAATTTAAAAATGCGCATAACTCGTCAAGTGTTACTAAGTATTGATGCAACAAACGCAACAGAGATTGCCGCGTTAAATGCCGTGGGCGCAAATGTAACAATGTTGTAATATATATCAGAGATAAACGATAAGTAGTATAATAAGTAATAATAGTATATTATTATTTATGTAAAATAACGTTATGTAAAATAATATTATGTGGTATAATTAATTATACTACATCGTATCATTAATATTAATAATATATTATTATTAACGTGAAATAACGTGATAAAAGCTTTCCTAGATAATATAATATTACTAGATAATATAACAGTTATCGCATGTTATATCAAAAATTAATCAAGAATTGAATCATAATAGTAAAGAATTAAATGAAAGTATTAAAAATAGAAATAAATAAAATGAAAAATATCAAAGTAATAATATTGCGTATATTATTATTTTGCAGTAATATTCTGATAAGATCACAAGTAAAGCTATTTGAATTCGCTTTCCTTTCTTTTTCTTCGAAGATATTAAAATTAAATATGTAACATTATTACAAAGTTTAAAAGGAACCTAATTAATTTTTCTTGCAACAATCGATAGATTTTAATATCTTCTTCGCACAGAAAAAAAAACAGTTTTGCTAAAATATCTAAAAATTTAGCTAGATACAAAACAATTGTATAATTATATCTCCAAATAATTACACTGAATGCTCAAGCTGATTGCTAAAATGTCTAAATTTTTTGCAGCATTGCTCATTATTTTAAATGTTCTATATAATTATTCTTACGATACAATAAAATTATTTTCAAATTTCTATCTAGCTATATTTTTAGATACTTCAGCAAAATCGTTATTTCGTGCAGAAATCAAATTATCTCGGCTGTAAACTATTGGAAACATATCAGGCGTAGCATTTGAAGACTGGAGAACCAGTAAAATATCGGAACATGCTGCTGGTGTACCAGCAGGGACATAGAAAGGCGCGTCGTGTGGCAGGGATTCTTATCAGATTCGATCCAGCTTCCTGATAGTTAATTAACGAGTTCATTATGCACCCTTGCCCTCCATAGGCCGAGACCTGCGTCTTTTCAGGACACCGTGCAAGCCATGGGGCTCGAAGTGAGGCATTACGGAGATCCTCGGCAGATAGCGGACGGCCCGGTGGGTGGCGCTATTTTATTGCATCACGATTCTCGGCGGGACCGCGGCGACGGTGCATCGGGCCCAGGCACGTTGCACTTTCAGAACTTTCAGAAGCGCTCATGAATCTCGGGCAGGAAGGGAAGGGGGTTCTCAACCGGGCACATCGTTCATCACGAGCGACCTGAATATTATTCATGACGCACGATTTACATTGCCGCGACTCGAGTAAACCGTTATCTGTGCTTTTATGTTGCTGCTGATAACATCTTAGATAGGAAACATGGTTGCAAGTATCGGGTACGAATGATTGAAGGATAAATGAAATTTATTACTTTTGAAAACTGTTTAACATTTTATCGGAAAGACACATAGTTTTTATGTTTATTTAATATAAATTAAATATTGAAGAGAGATAAATTAAACATTGAAAATTATATATGATTGACGAAACAAGAAATTGTAACAAGAACCTGGGGGTCCAGGTATGCGGTCTTTATTTTATACGGTCTGTTGGTTGCCATAAAATCTTAAGATTTATTTCGTGTTTTATGGAAAGGTGCATTATGGCATTATTAGCGCCCTATTTGCGCATACTTTAGTTAACAATAATCACTTTACGTTAAGGACGCGCTAAAATGCACTCAGTCTCAAATCTTTTAAGATCCCACAAACGCTTCGTTTAGTCCTTCTCTAATCCGCGCCCGGCAGCCTCTGATCTTTCGGCTCTACTTAATTTCCTGGAAAACGCCACGGCGGTTTCTGGGGGCAGCGGCATCAATCACCCCACCTGACATGGAAGCTGTAATTTGGCTAACCCAGTTCGAAGCCCTTCCTTCGCCCATTTTACCGACAGCCTTCGCACCCTGCGCCTTTAAAACTGTGCGTTTGGCCGAATTATTACGCGAGATCGTTTATGATCAGTTGCTCGAAAGTCTGCATAATTAACAGTAACCTATATTGAGACGAAGATATAAAGGCAAAAATACACAAGTGTGTTATGTTACAAAATTATTCTCGCAAGATTTATTGCGAAAAGAGAGTAAAAGAGAGTAAACTGGTAATAAATTTAAAAGGGGGCGCTTCCTATTAAAAGAAGCTTAAATTACGTATAATTTTTTGCAAATAGGTCAAAATTAATATTTGTTGAAGTAATTTAGGAAATATTTGATCACGCGCGAGTCATAAATATTGAAGCAATCTTGAAGGAGGTCCAGCGTACGAAAGAGGTACCGAAAACTTTCCGACGAGCAAGTCGACGCAAATTTGTTGAGAGATCCCCAGTCGAGGAAGCGGCATAACCAGAACCGAGTGATTATAGGGGTGGCGCTAGAGATCTTCGGATGATTTACATCCCGGCGAGAGACTCGAGTCGGCCTAGACTAGTTCTAAATCTCTCAGCCTAAATATCTGCGGCTGGGCAAGCGGCTAGACGCGAGCCGTCCCTCCTGGCAACATTCAAATATTTTCCGCCATTCATAAATTCGTTAGTATACGCACGCTAAATTACCCACCGGCCGAAAGAACCACGTCTTCTCACGAATCCCTGCCAGGCTTCGCTCACCGAGACGAAAGAGATTCTAAAAATGACCTTGAATCGGTGTTCACATGGGTGGTCTTGCGATATGATGAATTATATAAAAATTGTGTGTAAGACTTAGACATTGTTACACAAATCGTTTCTATAAATATATTATAGCATATTTATACTCTCTAAATCTGAATCAGTGGATAATCACTGATATCAGCGTCAAATATGCCACTGGTATAATCAGTGAATAAAATGTGAGATCTCTAACCTAGTTAATCTTTATTATGTGACCTAATTAACCTTGTTTTAGTGCATAAATTCAATGAACATGGTATTGGAAGATTGAAATTAACGTGCAAATATCAGTATTTTAATTATATAATGCTCAAACTTTCCTCCTTTTTTAGTTGAACTTCACTGATTATCCAATGCTAAGTATGACATTGGGTAATCAGTGATTATCCACTGATTCAGATTTACAGAGTACTCTCTAAATCTGAGTCAGTGGATAATTACTGATATCAGTGCCAAGTATGCCACTTTTCACTAATCACCCAGTGTTTGTCACTGGATAATCAGTGAAGTTCAATTGAAAAAAAAGAAGGTATAGCATTATATATCTTAAAATATTGATATTTATATGTTAGTTTCAATTTTCTAATACTGTATTCATTGAATTTATGCACTAAAATAAGATTAATTATATCACATAATAAAGGTTAGTTAGGAATTTCACTCACTGATTATCAGTGGCATACTTGGCACTGATATCAGTGATTATCCACTGATTCAGATTTAGAGAGTATATGTACAGAATTATTCGTATTGAAATATTATGGACTGTACTTTTGTTACGAACTCGCGAAATACTGCATTTTAATATTTTGAAACTGTATTTTGCATTACGTAAAATTGTATTGTAGTTATTTTTGTATTCTTGGTTTCTCGTATTCTTTGAGTTTTCATGCATAAAGGATTTCTGGACGTATAACTGCACCTTAAAATGAAGAGTGTTTTATCGGGGATACGACAGAAATATTCCATGAATGACGCGAAGTCGCACGTTGATCCCCTAGGAAAACGATCACGCCGTGACTTACGTGGCTCGTAAAAGCTGCTGGTGGTTCCAGGAACACCTGGACGAGGTCAGGGATGTTTTTTAAGTCTCGCGCGAGGTGTAACTGCACAATGAAAACCGTTCCAGTCACGTAAACATCTCCAGAACGACGCAGAATACAATGCCTCGGCTGCTAACGAGATTCAGGTGGAATTCGACCACTAGTAAACGACCGAGTATCACGAAAATGCCTGATTCACGATTGTGATATTCGTGATGTATTTAAATGAAATAATTATTTCATCAATTTCATATAAACGATTAATTCTCGCATATGATTGCAGAATTTTTAATTTTACGAGTAACATATTCGTAGCAGGCAGTAAAATAAAAATGTTATATAGTTTTCTTTTACAATTTATATTTGATTTATTATTTAGCTTTTTAATTTTGATCTACATTTTAAGCACGAATATTCAATTAAGTGTTTCAAGTGTATCGCATATATTTTCTGCTCCAAGTGAGATTATTATAGTAATTATAAAGAAAATTGATGCGTTTTACAATTTTGTGAGAATCTAAGGTTCGGTTTCCAACGAAGTTCTGGAACTCGTTCAATCGTACGCGGAACGAGCTAGTAATTATAAAGAAAATTGATGCGTTTTACAATTTTGTGAGAATCTAAGGTTCGGTTTCCAACAAAGTTCTGGAACTCGTTCAATCGTACGCGGAACGAGCTATTGTTTGCGAAGTGAAGCACGCGAGATGATCTTGGTTGCGACCATCTTGATGAACCGATTTTATTGCGATCCTGTCCAGTGAAACTTGATACCGCGAATCTGAACATCCTAGCTATTATGGATCCGCGAAAGCTGAATAAAATCGCGCTCTTCATGTTGAGATAACGTATCACCTGTAATTTGACACATGCTAGCATGATAACACAATAAATATAAGTTACATGCATGTTCATGTAAATAAGTTGATAACATAGAGAAACTAAAATTAATTTTACGATATCTGTTTTTTATATTTTTCTACTAAAAGATTTCTTATTAAATAATAATAGAATAGTTACATTGTTAAATAATTTTTATCTTTTCGATTTTTGTAGATATCAACGTCTCGACTTTACAACGCGCGATTTTACAACACACAGTATAATTCCTATCGTATAAATTACTATAAATGCTACTCATATTCCCGCGGCGTATATTACAAAGCTTACACGATTAAAGAAATTTCAAATACTCGAACAAAAAGAAGTACAATGAATTGATAATCGGACAGAGATTGTGCAATCTGCATTTAATAAAACTGGTGGTACTCACGCCATGTTAACAAGAAGATGGTAGGCAATTTGAGGTTCGCTGTAGGCATACAAATTTTCCTTATTATTACCTTACCTGGTTAGACGAGGTTAATTCGCGAAGCTGAGAACAGGAGGAACAGGTGGAAATCATACATGTGTCTTTAGTTTGAAACGTACAATTCGCACCTTGTGAATGTAAAACTTGTTGAATGTAGAACTTGTATAGCTGTACCTGCATTTGTATTTAGTATCATATGGGCGGGCTATTTATAGTTGGTTCTTACTTTAAGATCATCTTAAGTAAGTGTCTTATTTAACATGATCTAAAATAAGAATCAACTATGACTATAAGTAGCGATATTTAAATTTTGATATACTCCAAAGTGCTAATATATTCTGGTCGGTATTCACAGTTCTTAATTTAAAACCGTCTTAAGTAATGTTTTAAGACTCTGTGATTGGCTTGTACCATATCAAGACTGTACTTGAAACCGTCTTAAATAAGATTGACTGTATGAATACCGGCTGGTGATTGACTTATAATATTTTAAGATTATACTTAAGACGGTCTTAAATATATATATAAGAACCGACTATTAATATCAACCATGGTACCATTTAGTATACTATGTAGAATTTTAAAGTGATCAGAGTGATGGATTTTAATCTTAAAAATGAGAACCTTGATAACAAAAACCTTGGCAAAAAGTAATATTATATCCCATAAAAAAAAAGAAAGGAAAGGAGAATGGGTGTAAGGTGAGAATGAATGTTTCGATTTGTTCGACGCGTCATCCTATATCGTCATTAGCATAACGGAGAATGGGTATCCACGAATAGGAACGCGGCGAATCCCATCGATAGGATCGCGCGATTGCTCCTCCCGATCGTAATGCTACACGAGAGAGAGTCCGGTTTTTCGTAGCGGCGCGCGGTCATCGTCCACCCGGTTGTGCTCACATCTCGTTGTAATACTCGGCCGCGCGTCGGCCCGACCGCGGAGTAATGCAATAATAGGCGTATACTAATGATACGGGGGGGCCACGCGGGGCGGCCTGGCCGAAGAGGATTCAGTCACGTAGTTGCATTAAACTTAATATAAATAATAGCGGTTTGTGGAGCGTCCGGGTGAGCCGCGCGCGCGGACGGGGCCCAGTATATACCTACCTATCTCCATCTGCTCATCCGCCGCCACTCTCGCCGAGAACATAATACACCGGGGCCTCTACGTCCCTGGACTCGCCTCCACTTAATAAGCAGGATCGTCCTGAATCACCACGGCAGCCGGGGTTCACCTCGCATCACTCGGGATCGTTACCGTTGCCAGTTGCCTCTCCTCGGTGAAATGCTCTCTCGGATCGAATTATTGGTTCTCGACGTACGAATATATAATTCGTTGAATTCGCAAGCTCAGCGCGGCGCGTTGATATTGTGATGATATCTATATATATATATATATATACGATTGTTGAGACGATTTGTACATTTTTATTTGTTGAACGCAAAAATTGCACGGAAAGAACGATTGCTAAAGTATAATAACTAAGTCTAAAAATTTAATACTAACAATAAGTATAAGCATATTCAAGTTTATAAGGGTCAAAGCTAGATCTTCTCAAGGTTCAACTTATTTGTCATCTTTTTCCAATTCTAGAATTGAAAAGAGATAATGAATAAGTTGAACTTCGGTTAAGAGTTAACCGTCAGTTGTGAAACTGGGCCTAAGTGTCCTTAACATAATTATTTTTGTGATAAAAGAGATAATGAATAAGTTGAACTTCGGTTAAGAGTTAACCGTTAGTTGTGAAACTGGGCCTAAGTGTCCTTAACATAATTATTTTTGTGGTCCAACAAAATTCATTCAAATCTGTATCTCTGGAGAAAGTCTGGTTTCATTAATTAGAATTTTGGTTGAAAATGGATAAATCAGAATTTTCTGGTTGAATCTATTATAATTTTAGTTGAGATAACTAGAATTCTAGTTGATATAATCAGAATTTTCTGGTTCATACATTTTCAAGCAGTTTCTCAGTGTAGCAAAATTTTTAGACACTTTAGCAAAACCGTCCTTTTCATTAGCAATATGTTGATATTTAAGCGAGATAAGCGGAAAAGTAGAAATTTCTAATGCAGGCTATTTGAAATTCAAGTTAACATTTCTTTATACACTTTAGAAATGTAGGTTGTAGCATTTAAAATTACTTATGCGTCTCACAGTCTCATTAAGAAGAAGAGCAGAGCAATCTATCATTGAGACTTGAAATATCACATTGCAACGAATTACAATTCGATCTAAACATACTGGCACGGATAATAATGCAGAAGCGACTCGCAACTCTCATGCGATAAATAAATCGAGGCTATCTTGATCCCGTCGATCATGATCCCGAACTATAAATCTCGCGAGTCAGAAGAAGCGCACGTTTTCAGAGTTGAAGAAATAATAAGCATTACCATCGCCGTTTCCCTTTTACCCCTACGAGGGTCGGCGCAGAGCCGTTAACGTTATTAAATTATCATATTTGCAATTCAATGTTCCACCGCTGCTTGCCGCGGTTGCATGTTCTTACTTGGCGTATTTGCTAGTTGTAAAATTCCAGCCAGCATTATTAAACTTCCGTCTATGCCGCGGGTAATAGCATCCCGCAGTGACGTGACTAGGAAACATAGTATCCATCAATTTTATACTTTTTACTGCCAAAGTATTATATCTTGTTACAAGTATCTATCGTTAAAGAGGAGTACTTTGAAAAGGCTTTAATTTACTGTATTATTTAACATTACTTTTTTACAATATGTTTTATGTGAGAAATAATGTGTGGAAAAAGAGATTTATGATGGCAATAATTTTCTTATTAATTCTCTATATAACAGAAGATACACAAAGATTATTGAATTTAATATTTATTCTATCGACGTATATTATAAGGTAAACTTGGGTATGATGGCCATAGTTTTTTAAAATGCAAAAAACATTTATTCTTGTTACTTTTTAACGATATTTGGGATTACTGTCAACAATATTACTTTCGCTCAAGCTTAAAGTAACAAATACTATCGAAATTAAAGAGAAAATACTTGACAGAACTTTAATTTTATCAAAATATTACAAAGTATGCATTGGCCATCTTATCTGATTTTTAGGGAAAAGATGGCCATGTGTGATATCAAGAAAGATAGCCATAGTATTTATAAATAAATAGTGAAAATAAAAGTATTAATTATAGGTCACATTGCAATTTACGTACCTTTATTGTGTATGTAATGTTGATTATGGCAGCTTAACTGTAATTTATTAGACATTACAACAGTTTTTAGCAGACACGTGCAAAACTTTGCAGATAGTCGAAAGACAAAATATTAGATAATATTTATAATATTGTTCTTTTGAACAGTGTACTTATATGAACTACTGTAAATATGGATTATCTTTAAGAATGACTATAAAAATGCACTATTTATCAATTGTTGGAGAAATTATGGCTTATGGCCATCTTTTCCGTATGACCATGATACCCTAGTTTACCCTAATTAATAATGAAATATTTATATTTGCGTATTTTGAGAACAATGGCGTAAATAATAAATTCTTACGATCCTACCTACTCGATTAATAAAGTACAACAAAGGGGGAGTTCTTTCGTAAGGGTAAGAAGGAAAGGCAGGCGAGGGCATGGATAGACAAGAACAGCTCATCAAAGGGCAGCAACGACGAACATATCGATGATTGTCAGCGGAAATTGGCCGTTCCGTTATTCGGCGAATTAGATGTGTACTTGGACTACGTTCACTTCTCCTCGGTGTACGTGGCATTTGCAATTGCGAATCTGCAAACATGTTACACCGTGCAATTTCGCATCTTGTCTATTTTTAAATTGGTTGAGATTGACGAGTCTGCATTTATTATATCATTGGGAAATACTTTCAAGTCTCTTTTAAATTTAATTTCAAGCAGTGATATTTGTTCAACTTTTCAGGCCTTTTGATGTTTACTAAGATTAACACGGGAGTAGTTTTTTAAATGAAAAACACTATTATTAATAACATATTGTAAATTATTGTTCTTTTTCCGATTTATAAATATTTGAAGAGACATTATGGGTTGGGAGTAGTTTTTTAAATGAAAAACACTATTATTAATAACATATTGTAAATTATTGTTCTTTTTTCGATTTATAAATATTTGAAGAGACATTATGGGTATGGATTTATTCACAATTTTCTGAAAAAAAGTAAAGAAATAGAAATCAAACAAATATAAACGAAATAAAAAAAAGTATGATTATAATATTTCTACAAAAATAAATATTTTAATTAATATGACGATTCTTTTACGATGAAATTGCATATTTAAGAAATTTCGTAAAGAACAGTTGTTGAAAAAGAAAAAATATATTGAACATTGACAATCTTTTACAACAAATTTTTTCGCCGTTGGGATGTAGAAAACCCTAGGTGACTATTTCCGAATTAAACACATATTGAAAAAAGATTAATTTTGTATATTTGTCTTGCATTTTTCTACTCTCTCGTTGAACTTGTTCCTTGCAGCGACAATACGTTTATGGAGGGTAAAATTGAATTTTCCTCGAAATTAATCTCATTACACTAATCCGTGGCAATTCATTTGATGGCAGGTCGCGACATAAGGATGCATAGTCTTGATGCCGTGTTCTAAGAATCGCATTGCCCCCGCTTGTCGTAGTTGCCAATGCACGTCTTGGCTTAATAACCAGTTCTCCCCCACGCGTCTTTGAGGCCACTGGACTACCTCGGGGCGCTCCTTCTGCCGCCGAGGGGCCGCCGACTTTTATCGTTCCCTTGACGGCTGTCTTAAAAAGTACAGGCCGAAAGAATGATTTGTATACGTCGCAAGAGCGTAGCGACTCGTGTCTATAAGTATAGACCGAGGTCGAGGAATGATTTGTACAGGATAGCTCCGCAGGCTGTCTCGCGGCCCAACAATTTCCCGAATATCTACGAGGATATGTAGGATCTCTAGGATGCGGGGGTATCATCGTCGGCCCACTTCCAGGGGTGACCGCTGCCGGCTGGCTCGTCATAATTGCCGGACACCGCATTTAAGATAACACGATAATTATGACGAGACAACGACGTAGGAGCTAAACCTAATCGGGCCGGCCTTTCCTCCCAGAAATTTGTTTGGGGAAACCATTTTTCACGGCTCAGACAGTAATAACAGCGCTGATCCCAATGAGAGGTCCGTGATTATATTGCCCCTGCATGGTTGTTCTCCTTCCCCCTCCCCCTCGGTGGCGGTATGTTAATTCATTCTGTGGAATCGTATCAATTCGTGCAATTCTCTTTCCAGCCAAATAATTACCCGTGACTTTTGTGAGAAAAATGATACTTTTATGTAAATTCGTTCCAATTATTTCCCTTGGCTATATTAAGTAATTCGCGTTCTAAATTAAGTAAGAAAAAAAATAAGATGATAAACGGCTGGAAGGTTCCAACCGCGCGTGTATCTGCACGTGCGCTTAGATCACGATAAAAAAATAAGTGAAACAAAAGGCGAACGATATGGCCGATGACAGCGAACGCGCTACATTCTGTCCCGTAGATAAGCATCGCATATATAAAACGTCGCTAGTCGCCTTGCGTCCCTCGAGCCTCTCTCGTCGGTTCCTCTCACGAACGGTTAGATATCGACAATTTAAAGGCTGATCGTAAACTACTAGCCGTGATTTTTATCACAATGGTACAAGACGCTCAGCGATATCCTCTTTACGCTCTACTGTTATAATTTTTTTTATAAAATGATATCAATTTTTTAACATTAATTTTTCGCTGCGTTTCGAGAGAGAAAAAAATTTAATTAGTAAATAGAAAAATCTGTCGCGAACTGTACATCGTCTAAAGTGGACTTTACATAATGAAATACATAATTTTAACATTAGATTTTATTAAATAGAATATATTAGATTTTAAACACAAAGAGTCATATTGATTGAGTTAATGAAATGGAAGTCGTATTGTTTTTTCGTTTTCTCATTCGAGCAATCTACTGCGTTTTACAAATGCAATTTTAAATCGTATTTCTCACATTACCGCGGGGAGAATAAAAATTCATGTGTAATCACATATCTGTTACTCGAGTAAACAAGAGATTTATGGGTTGAAGCGACGCGTATCATTTCAGCTGATAAGTTAAAGTAATAACGTGCTGTGCGTACGTTCGGAATATCTGATACAGTTCACGATCACGTGCGATAAGGATTAATAGTTGTACAAGACACGGTGCGCCCGAGTGAATACTTGTAACTAATGTGCTTAACTGTGATTAACGTGAGACGCGGTAAACTATTGCTGCGCGATGCTCGTTCCGCCGATTATTATCGTTTTTAATTGCAGCGCAATGCGCGCGACTGATATTCTCACACTGACGCGGCTCTTCGCGACGTTACGAATCGCGGCTATATCTTCTCCCCGTCATTTATTCCTTTATTCTTCTTCGCTTATATCGATAATTAAGTTACGTATACCATCTCTTCGCGGCGGTTATTCGCTTCTTACCTCGATTTTTCTCCGTTACCGTCTTGCTCTTTGGGGGCGATAAGCTCACGTAGGCGGTCGAAGTTAATGAATCGGAAGGAATAACGGCAATCAGCGAAATATAAATGAGGAATGGCGGACCAATCTTTGGCTCGCATGTCACGCACGCAATATGCCACGTCGAATCACGACGAGGGGTGAAATAGACGGGCGAGAAACAGAGGAATAATTATAGGAAAATCGCGGAGGAAAGATTAAGCTTTATTTCTGTTTTCTGTTTTTATTTTCTGGATAGTAAAAGAGAAGCAAAAACATTTCTGTTTTTATTATTTTATCAGAAGATATAACGATAATTGAATCAACATTAGCTTAAGGTGATACAGTTTCGATCATGGTACCTACAATTCTGAACGATATATTTGAATCCACCTTTCGAGGTTTGAGTTTGGGGTTCTCTCTGTTAATTGATGGTATCCTTTAGTATCCTCAACGAGATCAAAGTTACCAAACTTGAACCTCGAAATTTCGTTCAGACTTTAGAATTGTACTATGTTCTCGAAATTATATCATCTTACCTTGTATTAGGTGTTAAACTTAATTCCTGTCGTTTTTCGTCTCCAAAATTGATTTGTTTCGAAGGGAAGATGAATGAATACCTTAATCAAAGTAATTTCCTCCATTTCCTATTTTATTACTAATTAATAATACTTTATTAATAATACTTTGATTAAGGTATTTCCCTTCGAAACAAATAAATTTTTTTAACACCTAATACAATAAATTACCAATCTTACAAAAAAGACAAATTGTATTTTAGAATTTATTAAAAATCAACTATTATCTATTTCGTCATTAAGTGCATTGTCGGATACAAGATTATTCGTCGTACTCTTATAATTATGTAACGTCAAGACACAAGGGATATTTCTAGGGTGCAAACGGGAGTAAGCCGTTCTTAGCCCGGCGAATGGTGCCGATTAATAAAAGCGGCGAAACTCGGTGTAGAACTACGAAAGATTTTCCAGTCACGTTCACCTTGGCCGGAGTTAATTTACGAAATAAATAATATCTTCTTCTCGCGCCGCTCGTCGAGGGGTGGAGGGTAGCGAAGGATGGGAGTCGGGAACGGGTGGAAGACGAAGGAGAGAGCAGGGGAAGGGGTCGTGGAGAACGTCGGAGGAGATATGGCGAAGGTCGAGGGACCAGGGGAGAGACTCATAAAGCTGCCTACGTGTCGAGCGTAATGAGAACCGGTGATTTTTCTTTCCGCGCTCGCGAATGTAAAAGAAAAATGAAGGCGCGCTCTTTCTTCTCCCGGGGGGTGTCGGTGTATGGGTGCCACCGCCGTGGTTGCCGCAGGTGGCGTCGCCACCACCAGAAAATCTTCCTCCGTTTGATATCACGCGTCGGGATCAGCGATCCTCCGAGAATCAACGCGATCTTGCGAGGGGGTAACCACTTAATGTAAGGACAGAGTTCTCGAAATTCATTATAAAATTCATATGAAATCTTTACGTATCATCCGATAATTGCATATGCAATCACGAGAAATCATTGCATAATATTAAAATTAATTAAATAAAATTGTATATTTTACCATATTACTTCATATATAGTGAAACAAATTATTTGTAATCGGATGAAATCGTGTAATCTGCGGGACAATATTTCAGCTAGTGGTTACTCCCTCGCGATCTTGTATATAAAGCAAAATCGGATCACGAGTACCTGGTTATATATCGTCAACTTTGTGAAAAGTCATGTATTTAGAAAATGCAAATTTTTGTTTTTTTTTTTTCGTACGTCTTTGATGCGTGTATTTCCTACTTGTTTTATACTGTAGAAGACTCGGTTGTTGAATCTTACAGACATTGTGGAAACAATTAAAGCAAATTGCCTACTAAGAAATTATTAATGCATTATTCCGATAGATAACTTCCATAAAATTAATTGGATTATTATTGCGCACTTTATTAATCGATATTGTAGATTGGATTAATTAAGAAAGGACTTTAAAAAATGTTATGCGGAAAAGACGTATCATGTATCATATACCGCGTTGAACGAATCCTGAGGAGGCTTTATACCCGCGGCCTTTCCGGCTACCTAATACCCGGGGCATATACACGGGCATCATTTTTATAGCGGCAATTTCATTTGAGCCTCGACTCATGCAGTGGTTTCTGATGAGCGAACTAAAGCAACCCTCTTCCTCCGCCGCCGGCCCTTCCTCTCGCTTCCTCCCCGGGCCGCCCTTCCTTTTCCCTCCTACCCTCGCCAAGACGCCATCTTTTCATTAAAACGGTTCATCTGTGAGCCACGCCGAGGCGCTGCCCTTCTCCTCTGGATCTTCCGATGGTGAAGAGAAGGCGATGAAGAAAGAAAGAGGAAGAGAGAGCAGAGGGCAGAAGAAACAGCGGAAGAAGAGAAAGCCAGTCCAAGGTAAAGACTGGATAGGGAGGAGAAGGTGGCTCTTCGCTAAGTTTTCCTTCGTTTCATATCTCAACTCGCTCTCCTTTCATCGGCCTCTTCCTGTCTTTCTCTTTCTCTCTTATCGCTGGACTAGACTGGCTAGGCGTGCTCTGATTAATGCCCCTGCTAATAACGTCTTCTCCCCGGGGAAAACCAACCCCTGCCATCGACCAGGCTGAGCAGACTTATGCGGAATTAAAAACACATCTCGCAAGCTATGGCAAGTTATTGCGACGGGCATTGTCTCCGATCTTCCGCGTCGGTGAACTGTTTTTCGAAGGTGCCCACCGTGAACCCTCCGGTCGTCGTGAGATAAAAGGCATGTTGGTCGTTTCGAAGATTCATGGCTGCAACTTATGATTTTATTCAAGTACAGCCGAGAATATAAATGCATTGGAATAATATTGTGTTAGAAATATACTAAAATAATTAAAACATTGATAACTGTAAACGTTTTCTAGTTTTCAGCTTAAAATTTTGTTCGATTAATCTATTAATTGTAAATATAATTATTAAGATTTGGAATTTTTATTCGTAGACAGAGAACGTTTGGTATACATATAAGGATGAAATACTTGTGAACAATGTCTCCAGTTATCTGCACCAACTAATAATAGCATCATAATGTTAAAATTGTTTAGTCCATAATGTAACTGTATAATATGTGTTATACTACATTTATATTTTCGAGTGGAAAGTTATATTATTGATGTAATGTTACTTACAATTAGTTGCTCTCTAAAATTTTTTAAGTGAATTTTATTTTAAAGAGAGAAATTTCATTCTTAGGCCCAGTTTCACAACTTATGGTTAACTCTTAATCGAGGTTTAACTATTGTTTCTCATCTCTTTCCAATTCTAGAAATGGAAAGAGACAATGAATAAGTTGAACCTCGGTTAAGAGTTAATCGTGAGTTGTGGAACTGGGCCTTAAAGATTGAAAATTGAGTCACTCTTTTTCAAGACTGGTACAATTTTCACTTTTCAGAGTTAGATTCCACTCCCAAAGTATTTAGAGAGCAGTGTTTACCAAGCAATTTATGCTACGTTAGAAATTAAACAGCAATTATTGAATTTATTACCTAGCTAAGAATTTTTCCGCATCCGTTGAAAATCAACATGCGACCATAATCGCGACGTTTTTCACGCAGTGACGTGTCAAATGAAATCACTGTGTAAAAGTGCGGCAATTTGTAAATCTCGTTTTTCACCAGTGAGACCAATCTCTCGCGCCGAGGACGAGTGCAGTTTCACCTCCGCGTTTTGTTCGTCTCGCGGCATCGCATAGCTGTACAATGCCGGTATCTCTTCCTACGGTGCAATTGCTGCTCTTTTTCGTTGGCTATCTTTTTTCTTTGGTCAAAGAATCCGCCTCTTTTCGCGAGAACACGTGGAATTCCCTGCGAAGCGCGGGCGCAAAGAGGCGTGCGCCGCGGGAGAGAACTGTCAGACTGTCGTCACCTCAGCGTCGGTCTGTCGTTGATTAATGACGGTAATATTCTGCCGTATACGGTGACCCGACCGCGAACGGCACGGGACCTACACCGTCTGTTGTATATAAACGGTATTGCCGTTGTACTGCGACGTTGCGCAGCTATCTTACCTGCTTTTACAGTATCAACCACGGCCGCCGACAAGAAGCTCGCCACTATTGTAGAATTAACGCTGATCTTCGGTTTTCTGCGAAATCATTCTTCGCTAAGCGGGTCTACATAAACTGTGATCATCATTTTGAAAGTAATTTTTTTGCATTGATTTCACGCACTGCAAATCTCTTGCTAATACGTCGCAATTCCAGCCATTATCTTCAATGGCTCTTGGAAATTCAAATTCGTTCTATTGTCTTCATTTATTTTTTAATATAAAACTCTTTAATCAAAACTCTGAAGGAAAAATCTTTAATTATTAAAGATTTTATGTAGCACGTTAATTATTATTTGTCGGTTCACTATTCTAATTAACGTACGTTCAGTACGGACAGAGATTTTGATTTTTCTGTTCCTGATGTACTTGGTCTTCATTATTCTTTCCAAGGAACGACATCTTCACTGTACGCAAGAGCACCAGACCCAATCAAGCCGAAGAGCGGACGAGAGAGTAAACTCGAGTAAAACCGTTGGTGGAATCTCGCGCCAATAAGCGCAATCATGTCACCTTGCTAGAACGAAGCGGTGGAAGGACGAAAAGGTTTCGCGGATTGCTTGGTAGGTTGATGGAAGGTGGTTCTCAGGTCTGTTCCCACGTCGTTAGCTATCCTGGTTGTCCCACCTCCGGATCTTTAGCAGCAAAGTCGACAAAGACGTTTTTGCATCACATTTAAGATTGCGGACTGTCAATTTTCTTGCAGCAGCTGAATGCGTCGGTATTTGTTTCACCCTAAGGTGCATCTTTTCAGCTTGTTCATTTCTTCGATTCTTCTGTAATTTACATGATTATTCAGTTAATCCGAAATTTGTTAATTAATATTAATAAGTTTCGGAAGTAATTATATTTCTAATAATTAATTTAAAAGCAACTATTCTCAAAGAAGCTAGATTTTTACTTTGTTAAAGAACAAAATACATATATCTATGTACAAATGTTGCTATTAAAAATTGATGTAAAGAATGACATTAGAAAACTGACTAAAAAATTGATATAATTATAATGAAGTGACGGCTCAGTTATTCAATATTTGTACGAAAAAAATATGCAGAACTTGTACAAGTATAATTGTATTTTACAAACAACTGTATGTACTTAACAAATAACGTGGTGTATCAAACGAGTAAGAAAGGGCGTAAGGTGAAGGATCTCGTTCACGAGGAAGATGATGATTTCGAGAGAGCGTGTTCAGGCAGGCGTGACAGCTCGTTAGCCATGATATTCGATTGGATCCCGATCTATTAGGTATCGGCATCAGTATCATACCCAGCACTTAGATATATATTCCCTATCTTTCTCCTTCTTCTTCACCTTTTCTTCCTTGAGAGGATAAGTGTAGTGGAACGTCTGGATAATTTCGTATCTTTATCACAAAATAATGATAATAAGCTAGTTGGGAACGAGCGGACTCGAACGGAATCAAAGAAAAATAAAAGAAACAGGAGAGAGAATCAGCTCGTGTAAGAATAAATAGAAGCAGATATCGTTTAGAATTATTAAAAGTTTTTATTAGACCTGTAAAGTTTGGATTAAATTTAAAATTGCATTTTATAGTAGTTCTAAAGTCAACTGAGAAAAAACGATATATTTATTAAACTTATCAAAACTTATCAAGCTTATAAAAAAATTAGACAGATGTAGATATTCGTGTTTATTCCTGTTACAAATTATGTTTTATTTATTTACAAAAATCTCTTGTTATGGTATTCCTTCAAGATATTTCATTAAAAAGATATATTTTTCTGTGCTTAATAAAAATTATAAGTATACTTGAAAAAAAAAAATTCTTGATAATTGTTGAGAATGATTCATAAAATACGATCGAAGAGAACGCATAATTGGAAACCAATTAGCAATCATCGGTGTGGACAGGATAATTTCGTTACCGTTACCAATCGTCCGTAAATTCGATTTCGCATTAAAGCTCGTTACGATCGATTCGATTAGATTAATGGATAATTCACTGCTTAACGATCCAGGGGAAAGATGAGGAAGAAAGCGCAATATAGTTCGAATTCCGTCAAATTGCAACGGCCCATCGTACTTGTATTATCCTTACATCGCGCTAAATCGTTTAATACGGATGTTTGCAGGTGAGTAGTCAACAATATTGTCGGAAACATCGTTATTGTCTATATGATTCATCCTATCCAAGTAAATCATCGACCGATTGGATTAGCTCAACGCAGTTCACTGATATCTTTGACAGATAAGAATTGGAGTACAGAATACAATTTTACCTTGTCCAATAAATACTAATAATTCTCGATACAATTTTTCTTCTTAAAAAAAACAAAAGTCTTAATTTGTTTTTAAACTTTTAAATTTGGAAACTGGGTGCCCCGCGAAAGAAAATTAATATGACGATCTTCGTAATTCTACTGCACTTTCTAGAAACGTAAAAGATCGAAATGCATTACGATGCACTTGGCAATATCGTGTAATAATTAGTCTCATCCAGTATAATGACTCGTTCACAAGGGGAATATCTTGTAAGCCGTGAAGGAATCCTGTAGCAACATAGCGTCGACCTATCAGTTAACTCCATGGAATATTATATATGTAGACGGCCGGTATAGGGAGAGATAGACTGACGCGATCTCTATTAACCCCGCGTCGCAGGCCATTTCGTTCGCGGCTCGTCCGCGGGGTTCCCCCGGCTGATAGGGTTCAATTCTAGCGTGCGGCTACCGGTCGCGCTACCGCCGCACCGGGAGAACCCAACCGTCCGCGACAGCGGCGTCATTACGCGCACGTGTAATCCATTCGATCCTCGTTACTGCGACGTCTCCCGCTACGTTAACACCTGCGAGGATCGAGCGTTCGTTCGACGAGAGGCCGGTGGTCGAAAGGCGCGATGATTGCGAATAAATTCGCAATCGAATTCGACGCGTAGATGAGTTACGCCCGTCGTGTCTTCCGAGGGGAAAGGACTCGGCCGCGTGAGAAATGATAGTCGGCTCTCTTGGCTTCTTTGTCTTCTTCAACGCAAAATTCATCGCTTATGAAACATCATCTCATAAAACCGCGAGAGAAGCGTTTTCACCTGCATTTAAGTACGAAAAAGACGATTTTGTTGAAATATATAAAAGTATAGTTAAATATAAATCTGAAAATAATTGTATTGAACCAAATAATTGTGTAGGAAATGCTACAAAAAGTTTTGATAACCACTTTAAGCGTTCTACATGATTATTTTGATAATCCAAAATAAAATTATTTTCAGATCTGTACGTAGCTAAATTTTTAGATACTTCATCAAAACCGTAAGAATTTGTCTACTTGATTTGCAATTTTAAAATGCAATTTTAAAATCATTTATGAATAGTATAACGTACCGAAAATTAATGTAGATGCAACGCGCTTTTTTACGTTGTTCATCGAGAGTTACATAATTATAATTAATAACCAGGATTATGTTAAATAGTAATTAATATAACGCAAAGTAACAAAAATACTATTCCATTGACTCGGGAAAATCTATGGAAAGCCTTCGTGATCATAGCAAATGCACTCTCCTTCGCCAGCAGCTTCGTAGGCCTCTAGAGAGATTGCGACTTCCGAAGCAGGCGAGGCGTAATCCGGTACATAAAACAACAAGGAGCTCCTAACATTGAACTTTGCCCGCGGGAATGGGCTGTCAGTGCGGGTGCACAGGTAGATAGGTACAAACGCGTGCATGTGCGTGCATTTGCACACGCACGAATACATCGTGACTAACGCTCATCCGCAGCAAGATTTCTTTACCAGCTCCGAACTATGCGAAATCTTCGTGACGTGTTTCAACAATGTATCGCAATGCAAAAGCATTGTCAGGGTTGCCATAGACTTGGAAAACTGGGAAAAGTCAGGAGAAAATGTAAAAAAGTCTGGAATTTTATAAGATTTGCTCACAATTTCCTCAAACTGCTCCTGTATATTATTCCAAATAATTGTTATAATTTTTTAAATATTATATCTAACGTTTATAGTCAAATACGTTCAAAACTTGTGCACTTTAAACAATGTTATATTTTATTCAGTATTTTTATTTGATCCCTCTTTTTCGTCATAACTGCATTCTTTTATTCCAAAACTAATTTATTTTTTGCTGTGGCTTGAATTTGCATTCAAAATTGTACTATGCTACTAAGCTTTTTTTGCGTTGTTTTTAATAATATAGACTAGCTTTCCTACAATCAGTGAGTCTAAATGTTAAAATTTACGTATTTTATATTACTCATGGAAAATTTTAGATTTCATCTGGAAAACCTGGAAAAGTCAGAAAATTTTAAAATTCATTTTCTGTGGCAACCCTGATTGTGTACGAAAGGCGGACTAGATTAAAATTCAACTTTAATATTATTAAAAAATTTTTTTAATATTCTTATAAATGTAAATTGGAAAGAGGATTTCCTTTCCTTAAGTCTAATTATTTTTAAAATAATGAAATGAAAATGTATGGGTATTGGATAAAAATCTAACTTGTGATTAGCATGTTCGCGTATCTCATTAAATCTTTATATCTTTTTATTACTTATATATATATATGTATATATATCTCTTCGTATCTTTATATCGATGTACTAACGACTGTACTTAATAGAAGGAAAAGTACGCCTATGTAGGAAATATCAGCGCGTGATAAAGCCGTGCAGCATGAATCAAGTCTCGGTGCAATATTTGCGTGCTGCATTATCGGACGCTCATCCGCCACGGCGTGCATATAAATAACGCCTTGCGCGATATGCAGCCGAGCCGAGCCGAACGAATAACGTGCATTACAATTGTAATACTATTGGTGTTCTCCTGCTGATGTCCGATAAGCAGTGGCAGCGGGCTTTGTAATCTCGTCAAGGATTATTAACCCTTAAACAGATACTTGTGGGTCGTACAACCGCGGGAATCGGCGGGAATGTAATGCCTATTAGAAAGTAATACCTATTAATCGAGTGCGCCGTATCATTTGCCCGTGCACAATTGCGTATCTTCTAAGTGGATACGTTCTTCATTGCATATAAGATAAGATAACATTTTCCATCTAGGTGTGAGTTGTTGTTTATTTATGTGATTAGTTAGTATCATTGCGCGATTTTGCCGATGCTAATTTGCTAACCGTTAGCAAAATACCAATATCGTTATTTTAGCTATAAACAAGTTTTATCGATATTTAAGACTAGCGAATCGCCAGGCAAATCGCTAAACGCGCGCGCTTCTCTCGTTTCCGTATAAACAGTATATGCCACTTCTCGCAGAAGCAGGCAGAAATCGTGCGAGATCGGAGGGAATGATAAATCGCTCTTACCAATAAAGTTCGTTACCTCAGGGAACACGCACGCCCCGTGTAACGAAGGAGAAACGTCAAATTAAGTGAATTACGTGCATAATTACGATGCGTGCGTTTATCGCTCATCGACAAACATTCGTAATATAGGGTTGCACCAGCAACTTCGCGGTGGGACTCGCACGAACTCGCGGAATTTGCTCGCGATACGGAATAGATGGAGAGAAAGACGCAGATTGATGCGACTACGTGTGAAATTCCGTGGCATCGACTTGGCCCAACTCAATTCGCCTCCGAAGCTTTACAATTGCATTTGAAGTCAAGACATCGTCGCTTTTTCACCTTCGGCGTTTCTAAATACGCTGAAAAAAATTCACTAAATTTTAATAAATATTTGTTCACAGAAAAAAAATGTTGGCTACAGCTAATTCTGTTAGCTGAAATTGGATTAGCTACTATAGTTATGAAATTTGCTAATACATACAAAGAATTTGCTGCTGTAGTTAATATAAGGACGTGGTAGCAAAGTATGCATGTCTGTTACACATCAATTTATTTAGCAGCATGAAGTTAGTTGTCATAATTATCGGATATGTCAGTGTAAAAGAAAATTGTCTCTACCATAGCTAAATATGGTTTGCTGAAACTACCAATGTATTTGCTACCAAATTGTCTGCTACACAGAAAACGTTTGCTGCAATGATCAATAGATCGACATAATAGCAAAATGCTTGTCTGTTACAATGACAATATTTAGGCCTCACAGCTAATGGAAATTAGATCTCGCAGATATGACGTTAGGTATCCATATGTTACACTGGAATTTAGCTACCACTCGCAAATTTTTGCTGCTGCAACTAATCTTTTTTTTCCGTGTTTCAATAGTACCAACTAAATATTTACTTTTAAATGCGAAACTTTAGTAAATTTTCTTCAGTGTAGCAGTAATTTACCTAATAATACTAATATATTATTTTATTAATTATATTCTATTTAATTTTTTGATTTACGAAAGGATGTATTAAGCGATTAAATTTTTTTTTGTCAATTCGACAACACAATTGCAAAATGATTACATTTAGCAAAAGAAGCTTTGCAACTATAATACAAAATTACTGTTGTAAAATTCTTTAATATGATTGGTCTTCTCTTTAATTCCTCACTGGATCTAAATATATAAATCAATCATGTTAAAGAATCTTACAACAGTTGCAAAGCTACTTTTTTTTACTAAACGCAACCAATAAAATTTCTTCATGCAGCATAAAATTAGTTTAGAGTACTAGAGAGAAAGGAGTTCTCATTCATCCTGATTTTTATGTGAAGTAAGTTGAGAAATTTGATTTGAAGTATGCATTAAAAGCTAATCAGAGCATTGTGTTATCGTAATGGGTGTTACGTATAACATATCGTTCCCGCTTCCACTTATAAATCTGCACATTTTCTGATTTTCATCGCGCACGCCTGGTCGATGAACATCTGCAGTGTATGCAAAGTATTTTCGTGTTTGCCATAACAAGCACCTCATTGACCCATCGCACGCGATACAGCTATTGTGTGTTAGCGTGGCGTAGAACCAGTTTACTCGCTGGGTGGTATTGGAATCCGAAGTAGTTACGACTTTCCTAACGTGAATATCTATCGGCCGATATCGGGACCGCGCCCTATTTCACGGCGAAAAGTTTACTCTAGATAGTAGGTTTACGTTATAAGTTCACGTATATATTATACACTCTGTTTTAATGCGATGTCTAAGGTATTGCCTATAATCGTAAATTTTCTTTTAAAGAGCAGCATTCTTTCTAAAAACAGTAAAAATTTTCCCTTTTTATGAGAATGCTTCAAGATGCAATTTTTCCCTCTTTTATGGATTTTTATGGATTCGGGAAAATTAAATCCATAAAAACAGTAACATCAAATCAAAACTTCGATCACATATATATCACTCATTTGTGACAACAATAATATGATACAACTCTGAAAACGAAGTTCTTCAGAGAATAAATTCAAACGTTTTGAATCATTATAAAATTTTGAAATATTAACTTTAAAACGTAATTTTAGTGTAATAAAAGCATATTCTTTCTATTTTTATGTTTTTCTTCATTTTCCGCAATTAATTAAAAAAAATGATAATGTCTGAGTTATGTCACTGCTGTACACGGAAAAGACGGATTTGTTGAAATATCTAAAAATTTAGCTGGATATTGATCTGGAAATAATTTTGTTGGCTCATCAAACGAGTGGTATTATATATCATTTCTTTCCGAACGTTTGAAACGCCTGCTCTGAACCTGTGCTCACCTGTGCCGCGAGGCTGCAAGTGCGCATACCGGGTGCGGTCGTGCGATCGCAGCGTGTCCGTAGTCGCGGGTGCGAGGATCTCGATCCTGTATATACCGATAGGATCTCTCCGGCCCCGGCCAATTACACCCGCCAGTTCTCAGAGAGATCTAGCTGGCCGGTCGGTCGATCGGTAGGCTCGCTCGAGTTAACTTTAGGTGTTCCTGCATACGTTTCTTGCTATCGCCACGATATCCTTCTCACCACTCCTCGTTTCGAGGATCTTATCTACGCGTCACGTTACGTTGGCCCCTTACATGCGCGTTGTGCGTGTGCCTGAACCGGACGACCGTTTACTCCTGCCGTGAAACGGCAAGCACCTCGTTGACTGTAATAGCGATTTTAGATCCGCTCGAGAGTATGGACCATCAACCTTCCTATCACGGCTGTCTGATTCACGTGACTTTGCTACACAGAGTCTACCTTTGATTTTTAGTATTTATTGAACGGATTATTCATAAGTTATCGTTGTAATTAACGATAATTCTTCCTAAATTGCTTTTCCGATGATACATGGAAAGGACGGATTTGTTGAAATATCTAAAAATTTAGATATAGATTTGAAAATAATCTTGTTGGACCATCAAAATAATTATGTAAGATGCTTCTACTAGAATATCAAAACTTTTTGTAACATTGTTCGTTATGCTTGAATTTCCTACGCACGTAATTATTTTGATGGTACAACAAAATTATTTTCAAATTAGCATCTAGCTAAATTTTTAAAATACGTCATCAAAATAATTTTTTCTGTTTAATTCTTCTTTAAGAAAAATTCTATAAGAATCTAAAAGGATACAAAAGCAGATTATAACTAATGTTAAAGACCTGTGAACAGTTTATTTTCATATTTGAGCTTAGATATGCGCATACTCCGTTTTCAATTAGTCTGCCCGTTCACGGCTTTGCGAACGAATTAACGACACGAGACCTCTTCTTCGTCTATCCGCAATAACAGAATTGTTTTCTTATGCAGTGAACTGATTCGCAAACATTATGTTCGCAACTGTGGTGTATTATTCCAAGTGTATTATGAAGATTTATATCGCATACATAATAATTATTCTTATTGATATAAAATAATTTCACACATACATACACTGATATCATGTCCTTTTGCATTTATTTTTTGGGTGTTTTTTGTACCGATAATATTACAGCGAGATAAGATGTAAAGATACAAAATTTATTAAGGATACTAAATATACATCCCTCGATGTATATTTAGCCGATTAAGATGCTTTCGCATAGCTCATATTTATGTTATTAAAGCGAGTGCCAGTATGGTTCGCGTGTGCCATGAAACTTGCGTTTCCTGCCGATGCTGATGATCTCACGGGATTGTGTATACTTCCTTCCTTCAACAATATTTTTGCGGGATCTCGTTTCCTTCTCAACGGATGAAGAGCATGCATTCGTGTATAATAAAATAAAAAAGATTAGCAACGTTATGTGGTTGAATGATATATGTAGAGATGCAAAATACCATCGAAATCTTATATATTTTTCGCAAAAGCGTCTATTATGTGTGGTATATAAATATAATATATATATACAGGGTGGG